>NW_026864968.1:0-85733 GCF_026571515.1 Ruditapes philippinarum | reverse complement strand
ACAAAGGGAAATCACTCTAACCATTCTTTATTAAGCCAGAAAGAAGTAACCTCCCCCGAAGAAAACAAAGGGAAACCACTCTTACCTAAAATTATTAAGTCAGATAGAGTAACCTCCCCTGAAAAAAAAAGGGAAATCACTTTACCTAAAATTATTTAGCCAGATAGAGTAACCTCCCCTGAAGAAAACAAAGGGAAATCACTCTTACCTAAAATTATTAAAAGTCAGATAGAGTAACCTCCCCCTGAAAAAGGGGGTTACTCGATCTGGATTAATAATTTAAGTAAGAGTGATTCCCTTTGTTTTTCAGGGGAGGTTACGTTATCTGACTTAATAATGAAAGGTTAGAGTGATTTCCCTTTGTTTTCTTCAGGGGAGGTTACTCTATCTGGCTTAATAAAGAAAGTTTAGACTGATTTCCCTTTGTTACCTTCAGGGGAAACTACTTTATCTGGATTAATAATTTAAGGTCAGAGTGATTACCCTTTGTTTGTTTAGGGGAGCTTACTCAATTTGACTTCGTAATGAAAGGTTAGAATGATTTCCCTTTCTCTCTTCAGGGGAAGTTGTTACTCTACCTGGCTAAATAATTTTAGGTAAGAGTGATTTCCCTTTGTTTTCTTCAGGAGAGGTTACTCTATCTGGCTAAATAATTTTAGGTAAGAGTGATTTCCCTTTGTTTTCTTCAGGGGAGGTTACTCTATCTGGCTTAATAAAGAAAGGTTGGAGTGATTTCCCTTTGTTCCCTTCAGGGGAGGTTACACTATCTGGATTAATAATTTAAGGTTAGAGTGATTTCCCTTTGTTTGTTCAGGAGAGATTACTCTGACTTAATGAAAGGTAATAGTGATTTCCCTTTGTTTTCATCATGGGAGGTTACTATATCTGACTTAATAATGAAAGGTAAGAGCGATTTCCCTTCGTTTTCATGCGCAATTTGGTAGCACTCCACACTAAATTTCAAGTTTCTGCCGTCAATGTCCTACAAGCAATATGTCTGATAAATCTGATCCCAAACTACACAACCTGGAAAAAGAAAACACATTTTGTTAAGAACATATATGTCATACCATTGCAAATCTGTAATGAAATCATCCCATGTGCAACAGTCAGGCAGTTAAAAAAAATCCAATTCATTCCGTAAAAGCCAAAAATCTATAGTGGTCCGAGACCCAAAACAACATTTTTCGTCCCTCCGGCAAAAAATACCTGCAAATATACGGTCTACAAAAACTCTGTCACTGCTTTAGCAACTCCCTGTGCATGCAAAATATCACAAAGAAATAGGTGCTTGGCCTTGTAGATTTTTTGTTATTGCTGAAAGTTTGTACCCCCCTGTAAAACTACTTTTTTTCACCGAGCATGCTGTTTAAAAGCAATGTTTACAAACAATGGCGACCTTGACATCAATAATTATCAGCATGTGATTTCTAACCATGTTTTCGAATTTGCCAATGATCATATTACATGTCACAAAAACAAATTTCATGCTGAAAATGCATTTTAAAGACAACCAGTCATTTAAATCCACAATAGTCACTATATCCATGAAATCCTCCCTGGCCATTCGAAGCTGCGGCTTCATTTAGTGTGGTGTGCTGCCTTTGCATTTTTCAGGGGAGGTTACTCTACCCGATTTAATGAAATGTTAGCGTGATTTCCATTTGGTTTTTACGCCATTTACAATTTTCATTTGACTTGATATTGAAAGGTTTGAGTGGTTTCACTTTAGTCTTACTATCAGATAGACTTTATAATGAAGGATAAGTGAGTTTACTGGCCCCTAACACAATTTGTATTTTTCGGGGAAGGTTAATCTATCTTACAAATATTAGGGGAGGTTAAAAATAGATAAGTATATTATCAATAAAGATTGGGGAAAGATAACTTAACACGTTCAGAAAAATCCTTTTTAATTCCAGTCTTATTTGATCGTTTTTCAAAATAATTTGCATACAAAAATACTTGTAATTGTTTTTGTTTACAAAATCAATGATATCAATCAACTGCATAAAAGACAAAACTGTTGCATGATACAATATTTAATATAAAGTTAGGTGCTACCTATGGTGCGGAAAGCTCTTATGATTTTAACATAACATGTTTAGTGCACATGTTAACCAGATCTTTCTTGCACTTCATTAGTAAATGCAGGTCTTTTAACTTAAAGTATACAGGACGCAAATCAAGTAAAGTTCTTTTAAGAACTATTCATGACGCATTGAAAATTCAAATTATGAATAATTATTCGTAAGTCAATTCATTTCAGTTCTAACAGTTCAATCAGAGTTAATCAGAGTTTAAAAAAAAGAATCTAAAGTACTGTTGATAAAAACATCTCAAGTAATCAATGAAACCAAAATATGTAAAAAATATTTGATGTTCCAGACTCAAACTAAGTTATCATATTTCAACTATTCTTTAAGACTCAAACTTAGTAAAGATATTTCAAGTATTGTTCCAGACTCAAACTTAGTTATGGTATTTCAATTATTGTTCCAGACTCAAACTAAGCTATGATAGTTCAACTATTCTTCAAGACTCAAACTAAGTAAAGATACTTCAAGTATTGTTCCAGACTCAAACCAAGTTATGATATTTCAATTATTGTTCCAGACTCAAACTAAGTTAAGATATTTAAATTATTGTTCAAGACTCAAACTAGGTTAAGATATTTCAAGTACTGTTCCAGACTCAAAACCAAGTTATGATATTTCAATTATTGTTCCAGACTCAAACTAAGTTAAGATATTTAAATTATTGTTCAAGACTCAAACTAGGTTAAGATATTTCAAGTATTGTTCCTGACTCAAACTAAGATAAATAAATTATTGTTCAAAAATCAAACTAAGTAAAGTTATATTATTTCAAGTATTCTCTAAGACTTAAACTAAGTTAAGATGTTTCAAGTATCCTTCAAGACTTAAACCAAGTTAAGATATTTCAAGTATGGTTCCAGACTCAAACCAAGTTATGATATTTCAATTATTGTTCCAGACTCAAACTAAGTTAAGATATTTAAATTATTGTTCAAGACTCAAACTAGGTTAAGATATTTCAAGTATTGTTTCAGACTCAAACCAAGTTATAATATTATTCTAGACTTAAACTAAGTTAAAACTGAAATAAGTAAAGATATTTCAAGTGTTGTTCCTGATACAAGCTAAGTTAAGAAATTTAAAAAGTTGTTCCAGACTCAAACTCAGTTGAAATATTTCAAGTATTGTTCCAGACTCAAGCTAAGTTAAGATATTTCAAGTTTTGTCCCAGCCTCAAACTCAGTTAAAATATTTCAAGTATTGTTCCAGATACAAGCTAAGTTAACAAAATTTCAAGTGTTGTTCCAGACTTAAACTCAGTTAAAATATTTCAAGTATTGTTCCTGACTCAAACTGAGGTAAGATATTTCAAGTGTTGTCCCAGACTCAAACTCAGTTAAGATGTTTCAAGTATTCTTGACTCAAACTTATTTGAGATATTTCAAGTGTTGTTCCAGGCTCAAACTAAGTTTAGATATTTCAATTATTATTCTAGACTTAAACTAAGTTAAAACTCAAATAAGTAAAGATATTTCAAGTGTTGTTCCTGATACAAGCTAAGTTAAGAAATTTAAAAAGTTGTTCCAGACTCAAACTCAGTTGAAATATTTCAAGTCTTGTTCCAGACTCAAGCTAAGTTAAGATATGTCAAGTTTTGTCCCAGACTCAAACTCAGTTAAGATATTTCAAGTATTGTTCCAAACTCAAACTCAGTTAAGATGTTTCAAGTATTGTTCCAGACACAAGCGAAGTTTAGAATTTTCAAGATTTTAAAGTGTTGTCCCAGACTCAAACTCAGTTTAGATGTTTCGAGTATTGTTCAAGACTCAAACTAAGTTAAGATATTTCAAGTATTGTTAAAGACTCAAATTAAGTTAGATATTTCAAGTATTGTTCAAGACTCAAACTAAGTTAAGATATTTCATGTATTGTTCCAGACTCAAACTAAGTTAAGATATTTCAAGTGTTGTTCCAGACACAAGCTTAGTTAAAATATTTCAAATATTGATTCAGACTCAAACTAAGTCAAGATATTTCAAGTATTGTTCCAGACTCAAACTAAGTTTAGATATTTCTAGTATTGTTCAAGACTCAAAATAAGTTAAGATATTTTAAGCATTTTTCCAGACTTGAACTAACTTTAGATATATCAATTATTGTTCCAGACTCAAACTAAGTTAAGACTCTAATTAAGTAAACATATTTCAAGTGTTGTTCCAGACACAAGGTTAGTTAAGAAATTTCAAGTGTTTTTCCAGACTCAAACTCATCTAAAATATTTCAAGTATTGCGGACTTGTCCAGCTTCCGTATCTGAATACGTTCATTCTCAATTTAGGGAATATAACATGAATAAAATCAAATTTGAAATTGGTCTGCCAACGGTTTAGAGCCTGGTCAATCTGAACGGACGTGCAGGATGGCCTGGCTGCATACTGGTGGCAAAGGCTGGTCACTTTAAGGTCAAGCATGTTATAGGTAAACATTTAAATGGTCACTTGTGACAATATTATTCTTTCATTCCATTTCTTGTTACCTTATTTCAATTTGTTTTTATTTTCTATTTTTTTTATTATTTTTTTATCGTTTTTATTTTATCTTATTTCATTATTTTTTCTTTATTGTTTATTTTATTTCATTTTGTTGTTTTTATATTATTTCATTCATATTGTTATTTCATTCTTTTTTGTTCATTATTGTTCTTCTGGTCGTTATAACAATTATTTTAATATTTTATTTCATTTTTTCATCATTGCATGTTTTTTAATGATGAAATATTTCATCGTTGGAGTTTTCGTTATGTTTCATTACTGTTGATTTCGGTGGTAGTGGTGATATTCTTGGTGGTGTTATTATTATCTAAATCTTAAGAAATTTCAAATGGATGTTTCTATCATGACGTTGTTAAATTATCATTTTTTCTCATTGTACGGCCTAGTATGTCTTTATTAACTATTAAATGTTACTTATTACACTTCTTGAAATATACATTGTAAAAAATGCGCATCATTCATTTCTGCAATTTTACTATTGCCATTATGTTAACGGTACAGTATGTTTGCATATATATTAAGTCTTAATAAATGTACATTCCTGATCAAATTTTACTTATTACACCACTTGAAATATACATTGCAAAAAAGTGCATTATTCATTATTGCAATTATACTCATTATTGCCATTACAATACATTGACGGTACAGTGTGTTGGTAAATAGAAGATGTACAATGTAAAAAGCAAATAAAATATCCCTTCTATTCTGTTCACATCACGGCATTTATGAAGGTGTTATTTTTTCAAGCTCATGTAGAAAATCCAATCGAGCTAACACCTTTTATGGTTTTTATTACTACGCCAAAAACTCATTACTTCATAATTGCCATAAATTTTAGACAGTTACATGGTAATATATTACTTAAACTTGGCAGAAAAAAAACACCATTCAGAAGTTGAACATGATATTTTCAGAAAGATACCAAATCGTATCAACTGTCACATATGTTGTAACGGCATACAGTAGTTCCAAACCGGAAGCATAGTTATTTTGCTGACTGTAAAGAGGGTTTTTTTTTTTTTTTTCATCTCCCTAAATTTCCAAATGTTTTTTTTCTGAAATGAAAGATAATGATACCCTGCATTCAATTTAAAAGAGCCCCAAACGTTTTTTTAAAAGGCACTTATGCCTCAAAAATTTAAATTAATTTTTCCACATCGCAAAATGAAAAAACACAGTAGTATTTTAACTTCCACACAACATACTAAATCACTACAAGAGTTGCAGTAGGACAGCAACGTTCGACTATTCTTAGTGCTTGATAGTAAAAAAACAAAAGCCTTGATAATGTAAAAAAATTTAAGTTAACAAAAGGGCATTTTTTTCTTTAAATCCATGTTAGTGTTATAGGCCTTGAAGAGAGTCCTATTATGCTCTCAAGGAAGAGTATACAATTTCAACTTGTTTCAAAGCCAGATGTCAATAGAATATGAAAATGTATGAGGTGGTATGCAAACTTAAATGTAAATTCTAAGTCGAAAAAGGGGCATAATTCTGTCAAAATGCTTGATACAGTTACCTCCTCCTGTCTACAGGTTGGGGTCATGATAGTGAACAAGTGTGCAAAGTTTCAAAGCCATATGTCAATGGACTTTGAAAATATTTGAGGTATTACAAAAACTTTAACAAAAATTCTAAGTCGAAAAAGGGGCATAATTCTGTCAAAATGCTTGATACAGTTACCTCCTCCTGTCTACAGGTTGGGGTCATGATGGTGAACAAGTGTGCAAAGTTTCAAAGCCATATGTCAATGGACTTTGAAAATATTTGAGGTATTACAAAAACTTTAACAAAAATTCTAAGTCGAAAAAGGGGCATAATTCTGTCAAAATGCTTGATACAGTTACCTCTTCCTGTCTACAGGTTGGGGTCATGATGGTGAACAAGTGTGCAAAGTTTCAAAGCCATATGTCAATGGACTTTGAAAATATTTGAGGTATTACAAAAACTTTAACATAAGTGGTTATGCCGACGCCGACGCTCGGGTGACTACAATAGCTTTACTTATTCTTATCGAATAGTCGAGCTAAAAACTGTTTTCAAAAAGCAAAAGATTATTCAGATAAATATCCGATTTATTTTGCTTTGACCGGACATTTCAATTTTTGTCGCAACAGACAAACATTTCAGAATTTCAGACATGGCATTACCTTGTGAATTTATGCATTAGGTTCTACTTTTTCACAAAAATATGCAACTTAATTATTAAACAACGAGCACATACCAAGAACATGGAGAAAAAATTGATTTGTGCTTCGGATATTCAACTGTAATAGAGAACGATTTTCAATGCTGATTGACTGTTCACATCATTTGGCGGCGTCTTTGATGTGCAGCATCAACATTTAACTTGTATAATGAATAAAATATTCACATCACTTGTAACGCTTTGCGTTTCTCTTGCAAAAGACAGCAGACACACGGATTGAACCACCAAATTAAAAAAAACCAATGTTATCATTACTCTTATTCAAAAATGCACAAAATAGAATTCAGGAATACAACAAAGAAATAATTACGTCCTACTCAAATAGTGATCATAAAGCTTTTATTCACTTGATGTCATTAAACCATTCTCTAAGTATTTCTAGTATATTCTTAACTGCAATGGTTCAATTATTTTGGTTAGGTTTAACCCTTTACCTATTGGCCCGTGCACTCCGTGCCCAGGCTATATATTATCGTCTGCTCAAATTTGTATTTTGTTATTGAAATTCCATAAACTTCAAATGAACTGTTCCAAATTCAATGCAGGGCAGATCCAGAACACTAATTTAGTAGGTGAATGGTTACTGTCTCGACGGCACAATAATAATTTTTCAGCTTTTCTGGCGGAAGGTCCAAAATAGCCCTCTTTAAATTATTTTAGACACGGTGGGGCACTCGAGTAGAACCACCAATTTTCTCTGCGAAATTCATGAATTCAAAGTCGCTGCCCATGATAGTGAAAGAAGGGGGGTGTGAATGATTTGAAGTTAATGAATTCATTCAATCACTCGGTAACGGACGCCCTTTATTATGAAGAAAAATGTTCGATACAAGTGTATGTGCACATGTATTTACTTAGCCAAAGCAATTCATGACTGAATAACAACAACAAAGGTTACTGCATCTGTGTTAAGCAAAGAATTTTTTTTATCAAACCCGAACATGAAACATTTTTCACAATGCCGTACTGTTTCAGGACCAAATGAAAACATGTCTCATACAAGCCTTAAAGTTGCACGCCTCCAGATAAGCCAATCATTTTTCAAGAGAAACAAACTTAAGAAAAATGTACTCAGATTTTAAGAGAAGTAAAAGGATTTAAGATTCAAGTAATTATTTATGTGCTTATTTAAGTTTTTAACAAACCGAAGCCCGCGTACTTTTTTCCCAAATTTTTCCCTTACTACGTGAAACCCCAGTAAGGGCTATTATTTTTTATATTGGGGGCCCTTTCTTTTTTTTTGGGGAAAATTTAAGTAGACTGTAAATGCTTTTTGTAATTTTAAAAATTTTCCTTTTTTCACTACACTTTTATTTTTTTTTAGATCCCATTTTCAAAATTTACAGGGGATACCCAGAATCTGGACCCTTTGCTTTTACCCTGGGGGATATTTTTAAAAAGGGCCCCTTTTTCCAACTTTCTTTTAAAAAAAACAGTCCATTAAAAAATATAAACAAATTATCACTTTGCAAAGGGGAAAATTGGGAAATTTTGGAAAAACAGAAAAGAGGCTGGTCAAACGAAACCAAAAGGCACGCTCCCGGGCCTTTTCTGCAGAAAAACCCTTTATGACTTTCCCTTTCGGGCAGGCTAAGAAACAAATCTATACATATATTCATAAAACCTACAATTACCTCATCTTAATCAGTAGGCTCCAGTTCTGCGATAAGGATGTAACATGCCAAGATCAGTTTGCCGGTGCTCATTTCATATCTTTCGTTCTTTCCTTAACTGAAATATAGGTTAAAAAAATATCTATTCATAGATTGAAAATTAAGATGTTATCGGAGTGCCACAATCAAAGTCACCAATTCATTACAAAATACACATTATGCACTAGAAATAATTATGATATTTTATTAAGAGATATTTTTATCTCCCTTCATAATTATCTCCCTTCCTTCGGCACAATCACTAATGTAGTGCCGATATCTTTACCTATTCGTGAATTAAGTTATTAAATGTATATTTTTGTGTATTAAGATTGTAATACTTTAAGGATGCGAGTGATCTCCGAAAGAATAGTTATTTATATTATGTTCAGTTCATATTTTTTTTTCTAGAAAAGCAACATGATTACAAAAAGTCATGTTCCATCTGAAATTAACATGCTTTGAAAATACAAACATTGTACCAAATTAAAAGTTGTCCTTATTAATGAACTGTAATCAGTACTTTCTGTTTATTTTGTTTGGTATGTTGATTAACTCTCAGCCTTCTAGTGCCAACATAATATACATGTATCCGTGCGACCAGTGCATACCAAAATCAGTCAGCATATCCTTGACATCTGCTCATGATCTGCACTATTCGATATAAAGTCAGTACATATTTTGAAAATTTCCGTTAAAATGAGAAATGATTTTGTCCAGATTTGAAGATGGGCAAGTCCATTTAAAATATTTTGCAGAGTTCAAGGTGTAATCAGCGACTCACAAACCCCTATCTGAAAAATGTATTGTTCTATGTTTAGCAAAAATTTGTGGCAAAAAACATACCTTAACACTGAACGTCAGGGGAAGTAACTGAGATCACAACATCGAGTAGCAGACACACCGGAAGTCGCAAATTTCCACTTTACAATTTATTGTCGTCTGCTACCTGTGGATACACTATTGGTAATATGGTCACATTTTTAACAATGTTACATTTTTTAGCATTTTAAAAATAATTGTAACTAAGATTATAAGTTATTTGTTTAAAGTACTGAAATGTTCTTAATGACCCATAACTCAGCATTATTATGCTAATTTGATAAGAATATATTGTAAACTTAAATTATTGTTTTAAACATGACTGCTTTAAATCAAGGTAACCAAGTGGCATACATGTAATTATATATTTAAAGTTAAAGGTGTTTAGATTATATTCCCCGTTACACAATCATAATGAATTCTGAAGTAGGAAGTTACACACAAAACATCTGCAAAACGAAGTGTTTTACAAGAACAAACGACCAAGTGACTAAAATAGCGCTTACTCCCTTTTCAAACAGTTTGGCTAAAAATGGTTCATTTTGTTTCATGAAACATTAGACAAGAATGATATGTCTACATAATTTGTACATTGACACGAAAGTTTATTTATCAAAAAGTAAACAAGACATACATTACAAAGTTATGATTTCCTTTTTCAAAACCCTAACCTGCTGAAAGCGAGTCCAGTATAGAGCTAGGCCAGTCCGTAATTTCGGGCAATCTGATATGGTGCATGATTGCATCTGCGCGACAACTGTCGTCTGCTAGGATTCTTTCCGCCATTTCCTGTTTTACGTCTGCTCAATGATCAATAAACATTTTTTTACAATCAATCGAACAATAGTCTGAAATATATAGTGGTAATATTTAGAAATATACAATTTTATCTAGTTTTGTCTTTCATAAGTAATCCAGTGATGTTTTCTTACGCCATCTGAAAACAAACGAAAAACCAAAGAACAATAATATTATACTAGTCTAAAATGTCGCATTCTGCATCTAAAACAATCAGTATTGTTAATCATTATTAGAAATGTCACGTTCTAAATCTAAAAGAATCAATGTTTTCTTTAATATATTGTCGCATTCTCCACCTAAATATTAATATCAAAACTATCGCATTACTCATATTAAACATCAATATAATTATACAAAATTGGGTATTGTACAGCTAAAATTCAATATAACTATAAATGTGTCTCCCATTTCTAATGAAATTCAGCTAAAAATTTAATATAACTATGTGTCTCCCATTTCTAATGAATTTGATATAACTATTTGAAATGATGAATAATAATAATTTGACTAGTATAACAAAATCCAAAATTTTCAAATCGATCACAATGTATCAGCAAAGAATCAACTGTCTTATCGACCACCAATTCCCAACTATTTAGAAATACATGTAAGGCCTGAATTTTCGACAAAGAAAAACTACCACAACACGCAAATGACATTAACAACTCCAATAAAGACAAAGAAAAACTACCATAACACACATAAACAACTCCCACAAAGAGACAAACTAAAACACAGAACCCAAATCGAATAAGCCCAATCACACACCAACTCCAAAAATTTGAGAAAGAAACCAAAACAACCAAAATCTTTATACACAATGCACACAAAATATCGTCAATATGCATAAACATAAAACATAGTTTTCAATTTTGACAAAAAATCTTCATTTTTAAAATAAAATTTTGTAATTCTACGCAATTTCAGTTACTGACATAATACCATTTATATGTATATATGTATATCAAATTTCTTATAATGTCAAATTTTCAAAATGTAAAATATGCTGTTTTACGTTGCATAAAGTGTGCTGTTCTTGTTCCACAAGCATGGCCCGATATAGTATGATTACTTGTAAGTTCATTGGTTCCTTTTGAAATTTCATCTTCTGAAACTGATAAAACTTACGATCTCATTTGTCTAAAAATAATCAGTTTCTAAAAAAGCTAGTTTCTATAAATAACTAGATTTACCTGATGCTCACTACCTTGAACAACGTCATTTAATCATAGGCACTTGGTTTCGGGATAAAAAGCCTTTTAGAGGTTTGTAGAACTCAAATTTGATTGAATGTAACGATTTTTTTAACGTAGATGTCTCTTTCCTAAAACCGTCATTTTTCCGATATTACTAAAAAAACATATAGCTCACTTGGACTGGCTTGCAATGTGGGGAAATGTGCAACTGGAAATCTGAAACCAGTTTGACCAATAAAAAGAAATTGAAGAACATGTGTGGCAAGTTTTAAATCATGTTTGCACTAAGTTTACTCATATAATTTGATTCAGTACAAACATCTGTGAAGCCAATTAACTTATACTCTTGCCCAATCTTTTTTAACTGTAAATCAGCTTGAATGGACATCTCATCAATTAATAGTCCCCCTTCATATCCCTCTTTAGGTAGGTTAAGAAAAGAAGCTTCACTTTTCATCCAGGAAAACACATCTTTATTAATGCCAGACTTCTGATCAACTTTATTCTTATATCTCCTAATATGTGAAGAAGATGGCAGAATTAAAAATCCACTTTTTGAGATGAATTCATAATTTTTAGGTGACCGAGAATAAATGGATAAACAAAGTCTGATGACTTCGGGGTTCCACCGTCTGCTATGAGGATCACCTTGCATATTTCTCATTTGTGATTTAAGGAGAATACTTTGCTTGTTTGTCAAGTTAATTTTTTTAAAGATTTCTGCTGAATTTTCAAAAGTGTTGACTGAATTTAATATTTGTTTCATATTTTCATGGTCTGACATAGTTAGCTGTATATCTTGAATACATTCTTGTTGCAGGGAGCTGTCATAATTTTCTGTTTCAGGTACAGATTCACTTTGTTTTGAGTATGTGATGCTTTTTTCAACTGACATAGTTTCTTGATTCCTCGATTCTTGGAAGTTTTCATTCCCTTTCCACTCAACACCCATGTATAACTTGGTAATTTTAGCCCAGAATTCTTTATTTCTCACAGATTTAATAATAGTTCCTTTAAACACTTTTCTCATAGCCCTGCCAATTTCTTGTGTACTGAACTGTCCTCTAAGCTTTTTTTCTATTTCTGACAGATACACTTGACCATTTTCACTTTGAAATATATGATCTTTTAACCTACAAAAATAAATGGCTTTGTTGTAAAAATTGTTCAAAACTATTTGATTAATATGTGTCTATTATTCCCTTTGGTTAAGATATTACAGATTTTATACTTATTTTAAATTACATCATAAATGTCTAGAATATTGCAAATGATGCTGTTAAATCTATAAGCAAACTATGAAAATATTCAATTATAAAATTTACAAATTATCTGCCAAATTTTGTTGTACTTATGGGTTTAAAAGGGATCTTACTTGGATTGCATAGAGGAAATGACCTTGAGTAGTTCATATGTTGCCAAAGATACTTTTATTAAAGACACATACATATGTAATTTTATATCATTATGCTATGATTTGAAATTCATTACATTTTTGTTATTTCTGTTAATTACAAAAAATATAAAACCTGAAGTCATATCAAATGAAGTTAACTATTGATACTGATGAATGGAAACACATAAAAGTGTGCTGGAGAATATTTGTTGTTATCATAACTGATAGTATAAAATTATATCCACAGAATCTGTATATACACTATATATGTATATAATTCTTGGTGTATATGTTAGTTTGCAAGAAGAAAATAATACAGTGTACACCTATAACCAATTACTTGTTTCATTGTTAAAGGCAACATTTTAAATTTCAACCAATATAAAAATTCACTATTTATATGTAGAATATCAAAACAACATTGTCATTTTCATAAAATAAAACTGACTTCATCATGAATTTAATTGGTGATATATTAGTCAGGAAATTGATGTACTATATTAATACATGTGAATTTAGGAAATGCCTATAATTCTTAAATTTCAGCACATTAGTGTGAATAAGAATAAAATCATATCATTATGGGTAAATAAAGGCTGCCTTATCAATCACTATAAAATGCTAGTTAGTGGCAGCATTTTATAAATATTAAGTAGTTTTCTATTTAGAAAATAAAGAAAACAGTTTATAGAAGACAATTTAATTATTTCATTGTTAGATGTAAATTTGTTTTCTTATTTGCTGATTCACTTGGAAAGACTTATCTGAAATTTCAAATTAAAACACAAAGTTTACTTGATTTCATATTTTAAGAATACATCTATTCTATTACTTTAATCTTGAGATCCAATTAACTTGGATTGAAATTTACAACATTGTGTTTTTATGCTGATTATACATAATTTGTACATAGAACCTGGGGCTTAAGATAACTTAAATCCCAGATAGAACATACTAAGGATTTTTGCTCAGTCAAATATATAAATTTTAGTAAATAAATAGTCTGCCCTTCACAATGTTGTGTTTATTTGTGCACATGAAAGAAAGAATATTTTTAAAGGTGTTTTGCCTCAATATAGACTTGAAAATATATTTTTAATTTAAAATTATTGAGTTCATGTATACACTTCAACAAAATAATAAAACAAGAGCTATCAATTGGACAAGCACACTTGACTATTCTCAGTACTTGATAGTATACCAACAACCTGGATAATGATGAAATTAACAAAGAAGAACATTCTATTCATTAAAAACATTGATAAAGGAGCATAATTCTGTCACAATGCTTGTTACCTCCTCCATGTGTATAGGTTTTGGGCATGGTGGTGAACAAGGGTGCATAGTTTCAAACCCATATGTCAATGGACTCTGCAAAGGTTCAGTGTTATATGTCAGTGGACTTGAGGTGGTACAAAAACTTTAACATGAGTGGTTAATATGCCAATGCTCAGGAGGTAAGGATAGCTCTCAATAGTCGAGCTAAAAAAGTAAGCTTTCATATCACAGCTTCAACTTGCTGTCAATTTATGAATTTTATCTTATTTTTATAAGAGTTCCCTTTTCATTGCCAAGTTAGGTCTTTGTTTCAATCCCCATGCAAAGTTTGGTTGAAAAATTATTCAATAAGAGCTATAATTAATATGAATATTTATTAAAAAATTCTATTTCTCCTGCTTTTTAATAATTTCATAATACCTGCCACAACAAATGACAATCGAGATGGGTTTAGCTTCTTCATGTTACTATAAATATGCCTCAAAGTCAGTCTTCATTCCTGCTAAGTATCATTAAAGGGACTCCACTGGTGTTTTTTGAGATTTTTTTTGCCATTTATGTTCCATTTGATTTAAGTTTTGACTTTTAAGGTTGTGGAAAATTTCAGTTCATTCATTTCCTCTGTTTTAGCAGAATAATTATGTTATGAAAGTTAATAAAAAAAATGAAAAGGGTTGCAACACTTTTCACATAAAATGGGCTAGGAATAGCAAAACGATTTTCAGTTTATTTCTAAGCATATTCCTGAATTATCTATTGTAAATCTTTCTCTTTTAGTGCCAAACTTGATCAGTGTAATAAAGTAGCATGTTCTATGTTTTATTGCTTTTTGGACCTCAGTGGAGTTCCTTTAATATGTAAATATATACCTAGATCGGTAATTTTATGACTGTTACATCAAGTTGTAGTAATAAAGTTACCATTTTTCCAAGTCCATCCTTACAGTTTATATGGATACAGCCTCTGTTGCTAAAAAATATCGCCTTTATTGCAATTCAAAATTAGCGCCACTTTATGTCACCAGGCAAACAGTGCCGGTGCCCGGTTTCAAAGCAGTTGCCTATACGATTCGCGGGAACCAGATTCGGAACGGTACGTGTACGGTAAATTATACACCACTTCCGTTGCGGATAAAAATGGCGACTGAGCTACCTTGTGTTTTTTTTAGTAATATCGGAAAAATGACGGTTTTAGAAAAGAGACATCTACGTTAAAAAAATTGTAACATTCAATTATATTTGAGTTCTACAAACCTCTCAAAGGGTTATTTTATCCCGAAACCAAGTGCCTATGCATTTAATCATCATTGTTACACCCATGGACGTCCTCATCAACATTACCATAAACAACAACATTGTCATCAACATGGCCATCATTTTTACATATCACACGTCAATCATCCGTGTCAATACTTGAACTTTTTTAACTTTAATCCTACAACACTTGAAATCCCCCACCCCATCACACTAAGTACCAGGTGGTCTTGATTAGATGGCTACAATGGTAAGTAAATATGAATAATGATCATAATGGTCAAAAATGCCGTTAACTATGATCGAAACGTCACATGAAAAATTAATTATGATTAATGCTAATTTACAAAATGTATAATTTAAGTCCTTATTCATGGCAAATTTAACTTTGTGTCAAACAAATTGTACCTACGAAAAATATTTGATAATTTACAAATTTTATGTGATACAATAACATTTCCCGGATTGTCTGTGAAATATTTAAATTTTTCCTTTAAAAAACAGTAACACTTTCCCGATTTTCATGTGTAGTAATATTACGTTTCGGCTATATAGTTTTAATGAAACATAAAATAACTTACATTTTTGATTGATACTTAGTTCTTCGACGTCCTAAAATAAAAGCAACAATTCCAAATCTCCCATACTTTCGTTTCCGTCACATCCCTTTCACAAATTTCACGCAAATGTAGCTAACAGTAAAGTGTATAGAAAATCACTCGACCATGAATCTTGAGCGCTCGGGGACAATCTTGTATGTTTAACCACTGATTGATTCTCACCTAAACTTAACTAAACAAATCCCTTAAAGACGCCAGCAAAAAATTTTCCCTATTGTTCCCCGCCTGGATTATTCGGAAGGACCACCATCACGTGACATGCGCGAAACAGTTTATAATATATAAGTTTGTTAAGCTATGGCCAGTGCGATTATTATAATCTTGGTTTACAATTGTATAAATCATTCTACTATTCTACCTTATGGTCTTATGGTGATTTTTTTAACAATTTAACAGTCAATTTCAAAATTGGTTATGCGTTATATTTATTTTTTAAATAATGACAATTTTGTTCTTAGTTGTATTATTCTTTTATTTTCTTGTATGTATGATACATTTTCATGCAGCAAAACACATATATAGAAGATATTGAATGAGTGTAAGTTCAATACTGAATTTATTGCACGCGTTGAATAAAATTATATTATGCGAGCCTCTGGCGAGCATAATATTATTTTATTCAACGAGTGCAATAAATTCAGTAACGAACTTACACGAATTTAATATTCTATTCATCACATACCCAAAATAAAGACCGTTAAAGTGAAATAAGAGTCATTTTTCATCGACGCGCCTATAGTATAACGCTAACATTTAGCGCGACTTTACACTATGTTTGTATAACGCTAATGACGTCACGTCAAAATAATATGCACGGCCGTGCAATACCATATTTACGGAGTCGCAAAATCGGTACGTGTGTGTGATAAAATAGTTTATTACATGTGCGAGTTTCCAGCATTCAAGTTACAGAAGGAAAAAATGAAAGTTTGCGTCATTACAAGAGCTCATTTATAATCATACATTATATTACAATACAATATGATACCGACTTCTATTAACAATTAACAACATGTAAAACATGTATTGGCCTACTTCGTAAATGAGTAAAGAGCTGCTCGTACACGAGTAAAGAGCTGCTCCGTTAAAGACAATGCGATTGCGACGTCGTTAACGTCAAATTTCAAAATTATACCGTCCGCCTGGGTCGCTTTATATGCACATTGCATTAACGGGATAACATTTTCATTTGTTAATGTTTCTTGTTGGATATATTCCGATTTATGTTCCGTATTTTTTTATGTAAATGCATCTTACATGATATCCTCACATCGTTCATATCGTGGATAAATTATTAGGCATATGAAAAACCATTATTATACGATTGTAAGTCCCGAAGACTTTAAAATCTATTTCCATTCTTTAGACATACATATACATTTATAAGGAGGATTAAGCATTATGCACTATTTACAAGTGACATTCACAGGGACGCTGATCATTTCCAGTACACTATAGTCTAGTTTAATGAGCATGATATAGAGGATATTTGTTTAGTTCAGTGTAAGATCTGAATATATTTCACCAAGTGAGCAACAAAAGGTATATTTCACGAGTGAAATATGAACAAGGTGAAATATATTTTGATCTTACACTAAACTAAACAAATTTTCTTTTTATTATATGCAAAAAAACGTTTTAAAAAGACATTTTTCAAACAGTGAAATTACCAGTTGTTTTATATCACTGATATATTTCTATAAACCACCGAAAAGCATGTAATAAAACGCTTTATCATAAATTCGTGCTTAATTTATAGGCGGGGCTTAGTATGCTAAGTGTTCTATCCCATGATTCAAATTATCGAATAAATATTTTTCAGTAGATTTATACAATAAATATTTTCAATTATACAATAAATATTTTCAAATATAGAACATACATATAGATTACTATCGCACACAAATATTTTTTAAGATGAACAAATATTCAGCAGGATTGAATAAATATTATGGTATAGCATATAAAATTAGAGTTATACAATATAAATATTGGATATAGAACAAAAATTCAATTTATCAAATATTGCAACGTTTAACAATCCATACAGGAAAAAGATGACAAGAGCTCAACATGAGATATTATATATGTGATAACGATAAATATAGGTGTTATCTCATATCACTATCACTATCCTATAATGTACATTGAGTCATACTGACGTATATACTCGTAATATTAGGATTACTTATGTCAATTGACAGAAATTTAGGTATGTATTTTTCAATTCTAAATGTTCAGTTTTATAGAGGAATCGTCAAAAGTGTTGAGTGAATAGTCAACAAATTGGGATGAATGTTAACATATAATGTCATCAAATCAATATCCAGAAATTCGTATTGAAATAAATTGATTCATAACTATTTAAGTCCTTAGAGGGATACGCAGGCAAATTAATGTCAAAAACATTAAAATGATCTTATGTACTCAAATCACGGTAAAATGACATATTTATAGTCCCAGCATGAATTTCATTTGAGGACATTTACAGAATAATGAATGAAAAATTCAAAACGAAGAAATGAAAATTTTGCATGTGTCTCCCTATTACATATTATGAAATGACGCATCGCGCTGTCAGTTTAATGCATATTTTTTATATAACGCACATGGTACGCACATTTTTTCTTAAATTTTTATAATTTAAAACAGCCTAATGTAACTACAAGTGACACTGAAAATGTTTGAAAATGTTTACTTTTCATCTTAATCGCAAAATGTCGGCCCTTTCCGGCGTAGGTGACCTATTGCTTGTATTAGATAACGGAATTTAGATTGTTAAACTGCTTAGTGGGGTAAAGTGGTTAAAGAGTTTGTTTTCTTGGGCATCTTGAAGATAGAAAGATAGAAAGAAAGAAAGAAAGAATGAAAGAATGAAAGAATGAAAGAATGAAAGAATGAAAGAAAGAATGAAACACGGAGAAAAGAAAAAAAGATAAGTGACACTGCTCCTGTTCAACAGTTCAAGTAATGCTTATTGTAACTGTCTCCTATCTCTAATTTGAACAGCATTCATTACTGTGAACAATATTTACTGTCATTACTGTGAACAATATTTACTGTCATTACTGTGAACAATATTTACTGTTATTACTGTGAACAATATTTACTGTCGTGAAATATATCATATTGATTATTAAAAACAAAATCGAAATCACTGTAAAAGTAGCCAAAAACTACAGCAAAATCTCTTGATATACGTTTGGCGGATATGACCCCTCTCCCAGAAGAAAACCACCCCCCAAAAAAACATCAACAAAAAAAACAACAAACAAACAAAAAACCAACATCAAAAACAGAAAAAAACCCAACAACAACAAAACAACAATAACAACAACATACAAGGATTTTGTTGATTTAAATGTCTTCATGTCCCGTATTTAACGAGGATGATCTCTGAACCCGCCGAATGTCTAAAATAAAAGTGACTTGGTAAAGTTTCCTTTCAAGAATTGCTTTTATCAGTATTTTACCTATACAAGTTTGAAATATGAGTTATTTTTTATATTTTGAGGCGACAAAAGTGATTCAAATCGCTTTATTTGTTCGCTTGACAAGAACATAATTATTATATACATTAAAACCCTGTGCAGTGTTGGAATAAAGAAAAAAAATCTAAGGAATAACATGATGAGTCATTTCATTATAATTAAATTGATTTATAATATTCGGCTGATGAATTGAAATCACTAGCAAAATAAAAACAAATATGGATATTTTTTGTCATTTCTTTAATATTATTGTTACATATATTACAGTACATACAATGTACATATATTCTTCCGCGTTTTATAAATAAACAGTCTAACCTCTATTTAATATTAATGTTATCAGAACAATATTTATAAATTATCAGAGGAAGGAATCATGATAATATTTTAAGTTGAACACAATACGTGAGCGTATCAACTGTTATCAATATATCCTTACATTGTTATCAGTTTATCCTTACATTGTTATCAATGTAATTAATCTCTCTGTTATGAATATACTAATACACTTATCTTTCACGACAGTTTTTATCCTAAATTTAGTAGTTCATTTCAACGAAGATGAATTGACAGTAGTAAATAAAGTCGGTTTCGTTCCATCTACATTGCGTCCCTAGAGAAAAGCGGCTTATATAACTATACATCAGATTATCATTTTACATTAATATTCTAAATGTATGGTGGCATACTTCTGTCACCAAATAACCATATAACTAACTAGTTAATTAAGAGGTTAACTACTTACGTAATTGGTTAATCTATTAATTAACTAGTTAGTTATATGGTTATCATAACGGGAAATAAAAACAAATGCATGTAATTGCCTACAACTGCCATCCTTTTATCATTTTACCAGCTAAATGTTAAGTGGTTAACTAGTTACGTAACTAGTTAATCACTTAACTAACTAGTTAATTATGTGGTTAACTAGTTACGTGAGCGTATTCAACTGTTGTCAAAATGAGAATCTATACAAAAAGGTATACATAACTAGTTAACCACTTAATATTAAGTTGATGAAATAATAAAAGGATGGCAGTTGTAGGCACTAACATGCATTTATTTCCAGTAATGATCTTTTATTTATTGAAAAAAACAAACTTGTTACTTTACTAGTTAACCACTTAACTAACTAGTTAATTAAGAGGTTAACCAGTTACGTAACTAGTTAACCTCTTAATTAATCAGTTAGTTATATGGTTATCTGGTGGCAGAAATATGCCACTATATAAATGAGTCTAAGAATATTATGAAACACGCATGCGTGTAAAAAATCAAGGACGTATCACATGCAAAACAGCGACATCGTTTGTATTGACTATAAGATAATTGAGAAATTGTTTTAAAGGAAAATAACCGGTTAAGTCGACAAATCCATCGTTTTTCATTACGATATTGCAAGTGTGCATACCTTTATGTATAGATTCTCGCGTCTCGGACAAAAAGGAAGATAAATAAAGAGAGGAAGATAAATAAAAACAAAAGCACCATTGCGAATACAGATTCCTGTTTTTCCAAATTATATTAATGACACATACTCGATTTGGATATATCTTTGAATAAGCTGTCAAACAATCTACTTGCATTTCATGAAAGCAAATGGCTTCAAGAAATCTAAAATCATTTTCGTTATCTCAACATCAAGGTTTAGTTTAGATGAGAATTGTCTTATTGAAATTCCGACATTTCCTGTTTGTATCATCATTGACATTATTGTTTCATGTATATGTTTCTTATCTGTATCATGGTTGACATTATTGTTTCATGTATATGTATCTTATCTGTATCATGGTTGACATTATTGTTTCATGTTTATGTTTCTTATCTGTATCATGGTTGACATTATTGACATTAATGTTTCATGTATATGTATTATCTGTATCATGGTTGACATTATTGTTTCATGTTTATGTTTCTTATCTGTATCATGGTTGACATTATTGTTTTATGTTTATGTTTCTTATCTGTATCATGGTTGACAATATTGTTTCATGTTCCTTATCTGTATCATGGTTGACATTATTGTTTCATGTTTATATTTCTTATCTGTATCATGGTTGACGTTATTGTTTCATGTTTATGTTTCTTATTTGTTTAATGAATGACATCATTGTTTAATGTTTATGTTTCTTATCTGTTTAATGAACGACATTATTATTTCATGTTCATGTATCTTATCTGTATCATGGTTGACAGTATTGACATTAATGTTTCATGTATATGTATTATCTGTAGCATGGTTGACATTATCGCTTCATGTTTATGTTTCTTATCTGTATCATGGTTGACATTATTGTTTCATGGATATGTTTCTTATCTGTTTCATGGTTGACATTATTTTTTCATGTTTATGTTTCTTATCTGTTTCATGGTTGACATTATTGTTTCATGTTTATGTTTCTTATCTGTATCATGGTTAACGTTATTGTTTCATGTTTATGTTTCTTATCTGTATCATGGTTGACATTATTGTTTCATGTTTATGTTTCTTATCTGTTTAATGAATGACATTATTGTTTCATGTACATGTTTCTTATCTGTTTAATGAATAACATTATTGTTTCATGTGTATGTATCTTATCTGTTTAATGAATAACATTATTGTTTCATGTACATGTATCTTATCTGAATCGTATCATAGTTGACATTATTGTTTCATGTTTATGTATCTTATCTGTATCATGGTTGACATTATTGTTTCATGTACATGTATCTTATCTGAATCGTATCATGGTTGACATTATTGTTTCATGTTTATGTATCTTATCTGTATCATGGTTGACATTATTGTTTCAAGTACATATATCTGATCTGCATCATGGTTGACAATATTGTTTCATGATCCTTATCTGTATCATGGTTGACATTATTGTTTCATGTTTATATTTCTTATCTGTATCATGGTTGACCTTATTGTTTCATGTTTATGTTTCTTATTTGTTTAATGAATGACATCATTGTTTAATGTTTATGTTTTTTATCTGTTTAATGAACGACATTATTGTTCCATGTACATGTATCTTATCTGTATCATGGTTGACATTATTGACATTAATGTTTCATGTATATGTATTATCTGTATCATGGTTGACATTATTGCTTCATGTTTATGTTTCTTATCTGTATCATGGTTGACATTATTGTTTCATGGATATGTTTCTTATCTGTTTCATGGTTGACATTAATGTTTCATGTTTATGTTTCTTATCTGTTTCATGGTTGACATTATTGTTTCATGTTTATGTTTCTTATCTGTTTCATGGTTGACATTATTGTTTCATGTTTATGTTTCTTATCTGTATCATGGTTGACATTATTGTTTCATGTTTATGTTTCTTATCTGTTTCATGGTTGACATTATTGTTTCATGTTTATGTTTCTTATCTGTATCATGCTTGACAATATTGTTTCATGTTTATGTTTCTTATCTGTTTCATGGTTGACATTACTGTTTCATGTGTATGTATCTTATCTGTATCATGGTTGACATTATTGTTTCATGTGTATGTATCTTATCTGTATCATGGTTGACAATATTGTTTTATGTTTATGTTTCTTATCTGTTTCATGGTTGACATTATTGTTTCATGTGTATGTATCTGATCTGTATCATGGTTGACATTGTTGTTTCTATCTGTATCATGGTTGACATTATTGTTCCATGCGTATGTATATTATCTGTATCATGGTTGACAATATTGTTTTATGTTTATGTTTCTTATCTGTATCATGCTTGACAATATTGTTTCATGTTTATGTTTCTTATCTGTTTCATGGTTGACATTACTGTTTCATGTGTATGTATCTTATCTGTATCATGGCGGACATTATTGTTTCTATCTGTATCATGGTTGACATTATTGTTCCATGCGTATGTATATTATCTGTATCATGGTTGACAATATTGTTTTATGTTTATGTTTCTTATCTGTATCATGCTTGACAATATTGTTTCATGTTTATGTTTCTTATCTGTTTCATGGTTGACATTACTGTTTCATGTGTATGTATCTTATCTGTATCATGGTTGACATTATTGTTTCATGTGTATGTATCTTATCTGAGTCATGGTTAACAATATTGTTTCATGTGTATGTATCTTATCTGAGTCATGGTTAACAATATTGTTTCATGTGTATGTATCTTATCTGTATCATGGTTGACATTAATGTTTCATGTGTATGTATCTTATCTGTATCATGGTTGACAATATTGTTTTATGTTTATGTTTCTTATCTGTTTCATGGTTGACATTATTGTTTCATGTGTATGTATCTTATCTGTATCATGGTTGACATTGTTGTTTCATGTGTATGTATCGCATCTGTATCATGGTTGACATTATTGTTTCATGTGTATGTATCTTATCTGTATCATGGTTGACATTATTGTTTCATGTGTATGTATCTTATCTGTATCATGGTTGACATTGTTGTTTCATGTGTATGTATCTTATCTGTATCATGGTTGACATTGTTGTTTCATGTGTATGTATCTTATCTGTATCATGGTTGACATTATTGTTTCATGTGTATGTATCTTATCTGTATCATGGTTGACATTGTTGTTTCATGTGTATGTATCTTATCTGTATCATGGTTGACATAATTGTTTCATGTGTATGTATCTTATCTGAATCATGGTTAACAATATTGTTTCATGTGTATGTATCTTATCTGTATCATGGCTGACATTATTGTTCCATGTATATGTATATTATCTGTATCATGGTTGACATTATTGTTCCATGCGTATGTATCTTATCTGTATCATGGTTGACATTATTGTTCATGTATATGTTTCTTATCTGTATCATGGTTGACATTATTGTTCCATGTGTATGTGTCTTATCTGTATCATGGTTGACATTATTGTTTCATGTGTATGTATTTTATTTCAATCATGGTTGACGTAATTGTTCATGTATATGTTTCTTATCTGTATCATGGTTGACATTATTGTTTCATGTGTATGTATCTTATCTGTATCATGGTTGACATTGTTGTTTCATGTATATGTATATTATCTGTATCATGGTTGACATTATTGTTTCATGTGTATGTTTCTTATCTGTTTTATGGTTGACATTATTGTTTCATGTGTACGTATATTATCTGCATCATGGTTGACATTATTGTTTCATGTTTATCGATCTTATCTGTTTCATGGTTGACATTATTGTTCCATGAGTATGTTTCATATCTGTATCATGGTTGACATCATTTTTTCATGCGTATGTATCTTATCTGTATCATGGTTGACATTATTGTTCCATGTGTATGTGTCTTATCTGTATCATGGTTGACATTATTGTTTCATGTGTATGTGTCTTATCTGTACATTGGTTGACATTATTGTTTCATGTGTATGTATATTATCTATTTCATGGTTGACATTATTGTTTCATGAGTATGTATCTTATCTGTATCATGGTTGACATTATTGTTTCATGTTTATGTATCTTATCTGTGTCATGGTTGACATTGTTGTTTCATGTATATGTATAATATCTATATCATGGTTGACATTATTGTTTCATGAGTATGTATCTTATCTGTTTCATGGTTGACATTGTTGTTTCATGTGTATGTATCTTATCTGTATCATGGTTGACATTATTGTTTCATGTGTATGTATCTTATCTGTATCGTGGTTGACATTATTGTTTCATGTGTATGTATCTTATCTGTTTCATGGTTGACATTGTTGTTTCATGTGTATGTATCTTATCTGTATCGTGGTCGACATTATTGTTTCATGTGTATGTATATTATCTGTATCGTGGTTGACATTATTGTTTCATGTGTATGTATCTTATCTGTTTCATGGTTGACATTGTTGTTTCATGTGTATGCATCTTATCTGTATCGTGGTTGACATTATTGTTTCATGTGTATGTATATTATCTGTATCGTGGTTGACATTATTGTTTCATGTGTATGTATCTTATCTGTTTCATGGTTGACATTGTTGTTTTATATGTGTATGTATATTATCTGTATCATGGTTGACATTATTATTTCATGTGTATGTATATTATCTGTATCATGGTTGACATTATTGTTTCATGTGTATGTATCTTATCTGTATCATGGTTGACATTATTGCTTCATGTGTATGTTTCTTATCTGTTTCATGGTTGACATTATTGTTTCATGCATATGTTTCTTATATGTATCATTGTTGACATTATTGTTTCTTATCTGTATCATATTCCCAATAATGTTTATACATTAAAATAATAAATCTTTACAATTTTCAGATCCAGTCAAACATGACGTGGCTATTGTTAATTTTATTGACAATGTGTTACAACAGTTGTAAGTTTAAAATTTAACCCTTTGTCAAATATCTCTATATACTGTTATCACCTATTTTATCACCTTTGTTATCACCTATTTTATCATCACAGTGTTGAGGCACAATACCTGCTATATTCACTATGTTATCAGCACTATTTTTCAATCTTTGTATCATTGTCTATAGTGGTAATTCCTAAATCATAGTTTACTTCCTGTAACATCCTAAAGCAGTTGACGTCTTACCGCTTTAGTCAATATTCTGTGATAATTTAACATCAAAGCGCTAAAAGCACTGAAAAAGGCCAATACAGTCTAAACCCAAAAAAATCACATATCTGTTAAAATGGTAATGTTAAGCATCAAATTTTCTTACTACATATCGGTACTGTTTAATCATTATAAATATTATGTACAGAAGTAAAACTACGGTGTCCTTATCGTGCCATTTAGAATGTCGTCCGTCGCATCTAAGGGTAGACACACGACAATGCGAAGTGACATCGCGACAATGCGAAGCGACGCTCGACAACGCGAAGCGATATGCGACAATGCGAAGCGACGCTCGACAGTGTCAAACGATATGTCGCACTGTCGCCTAGAAATGTCGCGGTAAAAAAGGGCGACATTTAAGAAATGTCGCTTCGCGTTGTCGAGTGTCGCTTCGCATTGTCGAGCGTCGCTTCGCGTTGTCGCGATGTCACTTCGCGTTGTCGCGATGTCACTTCGCGTTGTCGCATTGTCACTTCGCATTGTCGAGTGTCGAGGTTGGTAGAAGTGCATACCACGACACTCGACAATGCGAAACGACAACGCGGACAATGCGATACGACGCTCGACAATGCGAAGTGACACTCGACATCGCGAAGCGACATTTTTAAAATGTCGAGTAAATGTCGAGTTATTTTTATGATTTTTACACCGCGACGCTCAACATTGCGAAGCGACACTCGACAATGTGAAGCGATACTCGACAACGCGAAGCGATACTCGACAACGCGAAGCGACACTCGACAATGCGAAGCGACATTTGGAATAATATCGTATCGCATTGTCGTGCGTCTACCGGTGCTTGGTCAGAATTTACTAACTCACCGACAAACGGTGCGATCATGGAAGGGGTCGCACTAAACTGCTGACGAATTAGCTGACGATATAGAATATATAGGAAACTGCTGACCAGTTAAACAAAGAAGGATTATCGAAAACTGCTGACCAGTTAGATAAAGAAGGGAAAACAATGAAGGTGTCAAATTGCCGTTGGTGATATTACAGGCGAGGTCGAGAAATACTTGATAAAATGTTTTCCAAGATGTCAATATTACAAATGATACATATTAATTATAAAAAATTCAATTGATATATACTGTATATTTCTCAATTTATTTTGATATAATATTTTATTTAAGTACCTTAATGAATTTTCTTCTATGTGTTATATATTGGTTAAAATTTTAAAAATGTAGTCAAAATATGATGTACGAAAAATCATAATTTGTTTCAAGTATGTATAAAACTATGCATCATAGGTTAAAATATATACATGTACATATACGCAATGTATATTTTAACAAAATATAATTATTATGTCGTATTTAGTGCAAATATGAAATAAAGTGATTTCTGTTTCCTTATTTGTTGTTCGTATAATTGTATAAGTAATATTGAACAAAAATTTATAATGTGCTAATTGTTATAGTTAATAAGCTTTTATTACATTATAAACAACATGTTTCCACAGATATCCATTAAACTGATAATTTATCGAGATCGATATGCCCCAAGGTCATATTAAAATCGATTTCACACGCGACGTGTCATTCTTGATTTATCTATGACAAAATACAATAAACAGTCAAAAATATGTTATTAAAATGCTGACCATATTGTAGAATCTGCTGAAAAGTTAGATATATAGAGAAAAATATATTTAAATGCTACGAAATTGTTACTCATTATGCAAATTTAATATATTTTATAAAATAATGTCGACATTTAATTAAGTAAAAACACTGCTGACCAATTTAATGTTAATTCAAATTGATTTAAGCCGTAAAACTCTCTTATTCTATATGGTCAGCAAATTTAACGCTCTTTACATTCAGGCGAGAAAATGCTGACCAGTTAAACATATAGTAGAATCTGCTGACCAGTTAGATATATAGGGAAACTGCTGACCAGTTAGATATATAGAGAAAAATATATTTTGCCGTGAAATTGTAATTCATTTTATAATGTATGCAAATTCAATTTATTTTATAAAATTATGTCGACATTTAATTAAGTAAAAACACTGCTGACCAATTTAATATTATTTCAAATTGATTTAAGCCGTAAAAGTCTTCTTATTCTATATGGTCAGCAAATTTAACGCTCTTTACATTCAGGCGAGAAAATGCTGACCAGTTAAACATATAGTAGAATCTGCTGACCAGTTAGATATATAGGGAAACTGCTGACCAGTTAGAAATATAGAAAAATATATATTTTGCCGTGAAATTGTTACTCATTTTATAATGTATGCAAATTTTATATATTATATAAAATCATGTCGACATTTAATTAAGTAAAAACACTGCTGACCAATTTAATGTTAATTCAAATTGATTTAAGCCGTAAAACTCTTCTTATTCTATATGGTCAGCAAATTTAACGCTCTTTCACATTCAGGCGAGAAAATGCTGACCAGTTAAACATATAGTAGAATCTGCTGACCAGTTAGATATATAGGGAAACTGCTGACCAGTTAGATATATAGAGAAAAATATATTTTGCCGTGAAATTGTAATTCATTTTTATTATGTATGCAAATTCAATTTATTTTATAAAATTATGTCGACATTTAATTAAGTAAAAACACTGCTGACCAATTTAATGTTATTTCAAATTGATTTAAGCCGTAAAACTCTTCTTATTCTATATGGTTAGCAAATTTAACGCTCTTTACATTCAGGCGAGAAAATGCTGACCAGTTAAACATATACACATGTAGTAGAATCTGCTGACCAGTTAGATATATAGGGAAACTGCTGACCAGTTAGAAATATAGAAAAAAATATATTTTGTCGTGAAATTTTAATTCATTTTATAATGTACGAAATTCAATATATTGTATAAAATTTTGTCGACATTTAATTAAGTTAAAACACTGCTGACTTATTTAATATTAATTCAAATTGCAATTATTGCTTTTGAAAATACATTTTTTTTCCGTTACAAGATTTTTCTATTGAAATATCACTAACAAGAGATTTTGATAAAACTCAAAACATCATAATTCTTTATAAAACATTAATTCAAATTTTTGCATATCTTTAGAGGTATAAAAAGCTGTTTAATATATCCTTTTAAAATCACGGATTTATATTACATGTAGTAATGTAAATCCGTGTTAAAATGTATGATATTATGGTACTTTAAATGTATATATTAATTTAGTTTATAAACATAGTCATATAAATGCAAAAATTAAAAATATAATTAAAAGAATAAAAGTAATTTCCCATCTTTTTATTACCCCCTACGGCGTGTTTATATAACTTCACACCTTCAATGTTTCCCTTCTTTGTGTAACTGGTCAGCATTTTCCGAAAATCCTTCTTTATTTTACTGGTCAGCAGTTTCCTATATATTCTATATCGTCAGCTTATTCGTCAGCAGTTTAGTGCGACCCCTTCCATGATCGCACCGTTTGTCGGTGAGTTAGTAAATTCTGGCCATGCACCGGTAGACGCACGACAATGCGATACGATATTATTCCAAATGTCGCTTCGCATTGTCGAGTGTCGCTTCGCGTTGTCGAGTATCGCTTCGCGTTGTCGAGTGTCGCTTCGCATTGTCGAGTGTCGCTTCGCAATGTTGAGTGTCGCGGTGTAAAAATCATAAAAATAACGCGACATTTACTCGACATTTTAAAAATGTCGCTTCGCGATGTCGAGTGTCACTTCGCATTGTCGAGCGTCGTATCGCATTGTCGCGTTGTCGTTTCGCATTGTCGAGTGTCGTGGTATGCACTTCTACCAACCTCGACACTCGACAATGCGAAGTGACAATGCGACAACGCGAAGTGACATCGCGACAACGCGAAGTGACATCGCGACAACGCGAAGCGACGCTCGACAATGCGAAGCGACACTCGACAACGCGAAGCGACATTTCTTAAATGTCGCCCTTTTTTACCGCGACATTTCTAGGCGACAGTGCGACATATCGTTTGACACTGTCGAGCGTCGCTTCGCATTGTCGCATATCGCTTCGCGTTGTCGAGCGTCGCTTCGCATTGTCGCGATGTCACTTCGCATTGTCGTGTGTCTACCCTTAGATGCGACGGACGACATTCTAAATGGCACGATAAGGACACCGTATAAAACTTGTTATCTGAGCTTCAATCTATCATTACTTATAAGACACTACTGTATATCCGATATTATTCGCGCTCGACTAATCTAAGTCTGCCGAGATTAGCTAACACTTTGTCTGCTGATGACAAGTGATTCTACCAAAGCAACCAGTACATACCAGAATCAGCTAGTACTCCTGTGATTGAAACAAACAACTAATTCGTTTGTTTATGATAAAGGGTTGAATGATCTGAATCAAGTTTAAAATGTTCATGACAAGTGTAAAACATTTATACTTTGTGGAATTGTTAACACATTTATATGTTTTTACTATATTCCAGTATGTGACGACCAATGCTTTCATAAGCCATGTGCCTGTTGTCGCACTTCAAACTGCAATATGAACAGCACTTGTGAAAATGGCTGTATTGATGGATACTGGGGTGATAGCTGCTTCTACACGTGTCCCGTGAACTGTATAAACTGTGAACAAAATAGCCCATCTGTATGTGACAAGTGTCACGACGGCTATTATAACGGATTTTGGCATGACGGCAACAGTTATGGCCCGTGGACTGATAACTGTATAAATAAATGTAATCCTCAATGTAAATCGTGCTATTATTACCAGCACTGCAAAGAATGCGCGGATGGATATTACAAAACAAAGTCAGTCGAAAACTGTACTTTACCATGTCCACAACGATGTATTTCTTGTATTTCGGAATCAGACTGCACTGAGTGTAAGCCAGGTTACTTTGGTATAAACTGTTCACAAATATGCAGCAAAGGTTGTGATACAGTGGAGTGCGACAAAAAGACCGGAAGTTGCAACTGTACATCTAATTATATGGGCGAAACTTGTAGATATTGTAAGCATGAAAAATTTGGAACAAATTGTGACTTAGAGTGTCCGGAGAATTGTTTAGTGTGTAACCAGTCAGACAGCTGTCTATATTGTAAGCCAGGCTATGAGGGGGCAATGTGTAACCAACCAAACGGTAACTCTATCTTTATTTGATTTATGCAGTTTATGATTGATTGATTGATTGATTGATTGAGGGGCAATTTTTGGTTGTCGGTGTGGCCGCATTTATCACTTTAACTTCGATTTTAAGACAATATGGCATGCGGCCCTTCTGACGTAATACAACTTATTATTAATTCGTTTTTAGATTTAATTTAGTTTTAACATTTTTCATTTTTACTTAACTTCATCTATGAAACAAGTTCTTGCAAGTTATATTCATCATTTTTAAATCCGCTTCTTAAACCCAAAAAAGTTCATGAATTTTCTTTCTATTAAACATATATAGCTTAACTGTAGATGCTACTCTTCTGAATGTAAAAGGTACTAAATAAATCAAGTATTTTCCAACACAGGCTGTAATACTTGTAACTATATCTTGAATCAAAACGATCAACGATATTAGTATAAAGTGTTATCTATAACTTCAATTTATCAAAAGACATACAGTTTTACATTTTTTTCTCTCAATAGACCAAACTACGAAGAGGCAAAGTACGCATGCGCCAGAATACAACAAAGATAACAAGACTCTCAGTATTGCCATTGGAAGTATGTTTGGAATCCTGGCAGTGGTTACCATTGTATTCGCGCTTTTGTTTTGGTGGAGGTAAGAATAATATTTGAGCCGGGTACCAGGTCACGTGATAACGATGATGAAAATGAATGATGATTTTTTTTGTTTTCATTGCTGGATATAACTTACTTTGACCACAAATCTTTTTATACACTTAAGCACATGTTCAAAATGATACAAAAAGCTTATTTGCATTATGTGTAGCTCATTTTGGGATACAATTTAGAGATAACAATTCACATTTTGCATTAATAAATGGATCACAAGTAATCCAGATTTAAAATATGTCATCATCTTATACCATATCAAGTCCACTTATATATCAACATCGCTTGTTTAATACATTAACTGTTGAAATATGTCATCATCTTATACCATATCAAGTCCACTTATATTAAACATCCTTGTTTAATACATTAACTTTTAAATATTTTCCATCTTTTCCAATAATATTTTAAAAACACATTTTTTAAAAATTAATTTTAAATTGTTATTTAAAAAACCCCCCAATTTTTTGTTTTAAACACTTTAATGTTGAAAATTTGGGTTAAAACCACCTCCACCCTGGACAAACGAAGTTACCCTATTCAAAAAATTTTTTTTTCTATTATATTTTTTGGGGCCCAAAAAAATTAAAATTACTTTTTTTTTTGTTTTTTATGCTGTATTAATCCCTCGAAATAACTTAATCAGTACTAACTAATTTGATGCAACCCCGCTCTTTATTTTTATGCATTTACCAAGGAAATGGTAATTGTTCATTCTTTAACAGGAAAAAATAGCATAAAATATATAAAGAACGCAAGTACAAATTAACTTATGTTATGAACTGGAAAAGGAATCGTTATTTATTAAACAAAAAAGAAAATGTCTAAACATAAATGCATTGAACAGGGGAAACTACAGCCCCTTGTCAGACACCGAAAGTAAGTTTTAAACATCTTGATGCATTCAATTCATATAACCATCGCCTGACTCAAACAGTATTACGGCTATACTTGAATTTGGAAATTACTCTAGAACATTTTCTTCCTTACTTAAATATGCGGAAAAAGAACGTAAAAAATTACCAAATGATTTATTTAATAATTCATGGCCCTTTTTAGTGCATGACCGTAAAGCTGTAAGTCGTGAATAACGTGACTCTGAAATAATTGTAAGTGTAAAAGTAGTTTATATTTAACGTAAAAGATAAAATACACAGTTTAATAGTTAACCACTTTATCGTTATCATATATGAGTGATTTCATTAAATAGTCTATAATCCTTTGCCGTTGCAGCCGAAAAATTATACTTTGACGTTAGTAAAGAGTCAGGAAAACCCCGCCGAGCTTACTTGATCAGACTCATATTGTTGGTATCAATATTTGTATTTCGATATAAAAAATCCCTTTCTTTTCCATCATCAAAGCCAGTGCTAATTCGTTTCTCAAGTTCAACAAATTAACGTCAGAGTAATGTATTGTGATATTCACCAACAATATTGACAGTATTTAGATAATGAGTTGTTACAGGAGGCAATATTGACAGTATAATAGGTAATGAGTTGTTACGGGAGGCAATATTGACAGTATAATAGATACTGAGTTGTTACGGGAGGCAATATTGACAGTATAATAGATAATGAGTTGTTACAGGAGGCAATATTGACAGTATAATAGATAATGAGTTGTTACAGGAGACAATATTGACAGTATAATAGATAATGAGTTGTTACAGGAGGCAATATTGACAGTATAATAGATAATGAGTTGTTACAGGGGGCAATATTGACAGTATAATAGATAATGAGTTGTTACAGGAGACAATATTGACAGTATAATAGATAATGAGTTGTTTACAGGGGGCAATATTGACATTATAATAGATAATGAGTTGTTACAGGAGGCAATATTGACAGTATATATAGATAATGAGTTGTTACAGGGGGCAATATTGACAGTATAATAGATAATGAGTTGTTACAGGGGGCAATATTGACATTATAATAGATAATGAGTTGTTACAGGGGGCAATATTGACAGTATAATAGATAATGAGTTGTTACAGGTGGTAATATTGACAGTATAATAGATAATGAGTTGTTACAGGAGGCAATATTGACAGTATAATAGATAATGAGTTGTTACAAGGGGCATATTGACATTATAATAGATAATGAGTTGTTTACAGGAGACAATATTGACAGTATAATAGATAATGAGTTGTTACAGGAGACAATATTGACAGTATAATAGATAATGAGTTGTTACAGGAGGCAATATTGACAGTATAATATATAAATGAGTTGGTACAGGAGACAATATTGACATTATAATAGATAATGAGTTGTTACAGGAGGCAATATTGACATTATAATAGATAATGAGTTGTTACAGGAGACAATATTGACATTATAATAGATAATGAGTTGTTACAGGTGGTAATATTGACAGTATAATAGATAATGAGTTGTTACAGGAGGCAATATTGACAGTATAATAGATAATGAGTTGTTACAGGGGGCAATATTGACAGTATAATAGATAATGAGTTGTTACAGGGGGCAATATTGACAGTATAATAGATAATGAGTTGTTACAGGAGGCAATATTGACATTATAATAGATAATGAGTTGTTACAGGAGACAATATTGACAGTATAATAGATAATGAGTTGTTACAGGAGGCAATATTGACATTATAATAGATAATGAGTTGTTACAGGAGACAATATTGACACAGTATAATAGATAATGAGTTGTTACAGGAGGCAATATTGACAGTATAATAGATAATGAGTTGTTACAGGAGGCAATATTGACATTATAATAGATAATGAGTTGTTACGGGAGGCAATATTGACAGTATAATAGATAATGAGTTGTTACAGGGGGCAATATTGACAGTAAAATATATAATGAGTTGTTACAGGGGGCAATATTGACAGTATAATAGATAATGAGTTGTTACAGGAGGCAATATTGACAGTATAATAGATAATGAGTTGTTACAGGAGGCAATATTGACATTAAATAGATAATGAGTTGTTACGGGAGGCAATATTGACAGTATAATAGATAATGAGTTGTTACAGGGGGCAATATTGACAGTATAATATATAATGAGTTGTTACAGGGGGCAATATTGACAGTATAATAGATAATGAGTTGTTACAGGAGGCAATATTGACTGTATAATAGATAATGAGTTGTTACAGGAGGCAATATTGACAGTTTAATAGATAATGAGTTGTTACAGGAGGCAATATTGACAGTATAATAGATAATGAGTTGTTACAGGAGGCAATATTGACAGTATAATAAATAATGAGTTGTAACAGGAGACAATATTGACAGTATAATAGATAATGAGTTGTTACAGGAGGAGACAGAGAAGATTAAAGAAGCAGCAGAAGATTATAAAGAGAATGGAGAGGAATACATTCAAGGCGTCGTCGTCCAGCAATGCTCCTTTTGAAATGTCACAAGGTTACTTATCTAACACTTTAAATGAAAATTAATCAATTGCATATTATCTTTAAGCTTAAAAAACAATTTTAACAAACCTTTGATTCAACTAACCAATTATTCCATCGTACAGTTTGACAAGTACAGTATTTGCAGGTTTTCAATTCCCAAAATGGTTCTTTTTTCAAATTGTTCATAATGAATTTGTAAAGTGCGCATTAATTCATTAAACTAGACTTATTTTGGTATCATATATTCTAGAAGTTTTATTATGTATTCTAGAAATCAGCGGGAATAAGAACATTTCGGGGCAACATAGAAGGGAAAAATTCGTATTTTGATGAGATTCCTGGTGGTCAAATTATCAGACTCATGGTATTCCAGTTGATCAAAAATCAATGTATCATTGAAACGACATGATTTAATAAACCCCAAAGACACGTACCTCCCAACGATACAAAAGTGGTTAAAAACGTCCCGATAGATTTAAAAAATATGGGAAACGGTTTCTTTCGTTTTAAGTTTTAAAGAACGGTTATAGATAAATTTATTCCCCAATTAAACCATTCAATATTTTATTTGAAATTTGGGTTTTTTTACCCCATATCCTCCCCCTAAAATACGGGCTTTTATTCCTTTGAAATCTTTTCTTCAGTTGTGTTTGCTGTAAACAGAGTGTGTTAACGACATACTTGCATATATGCATATATTTCAAGAATGATGTAAGTATTTTGAGAATGCTGCAGGCATTTTGATATAGATGCAGACATTTTGAGAATGCTGCAGGCATTTTGAGATAGATGCAGGCATTTTGAGAATGATACAGGCATTTTGAGAATGATGCAGACATTTTGAGATAGATGCAGGCATTTTGAGAATGATGCAGGCATTTTGAAAATGATTAAGACATTATGAGAATGATGCAGGCATTTTGAGAATGATGCAGACATTTTGAGAATGATGCAGGCATTTTGAGAATGATGCAGGCATTTTGAGAATGATACAGGCATTTTGAGAATGATACAGACAATTTGAGATAGATTCAGACATTTTGAGAATGATACAGACATTTTGACAATGATGCAGGCATTTTGAGAATGTTGCAAACATTTTAAGAATAATGCAGGCATTTTGAGAATGATGCAGGCATTTTGAGAATAATGCAGGCATTTTGTGAATGATGCAGGCATGTTTAGAATGATGGAGATATTTTGAGAATAATGTAGACATTATGAGAATGATTCAGGCATTTTGAGAATGATGCAGGCATTTTGAGAATGATGCAGGCATTTTGAGAATGATGCAGACATTTTGAGAATGATGGAGGCATTTTGAGAATGATGCAGGCATTTTGAGAATGATGCAGGCATTTTGAGAATGATGCAGGTATTCTGAGTATGATACAGACATTTTGAGAATGATGCAGGCATTTTGAGAATGATGCAGGCATTTTTTGAGAAGGATGCAGGCTTTTTGACAATGATGCAGACATTTTGAGAATGATGCAGGCATTTTGAGAATGATGCAGGCATTTTGAGAATGATGCATGCATTTTGAGAATGATGCAGGTATTTTGAGAATGATGCAGGTATTCTGAGTATGATACAGACATTTTGAGAATGATGCAGGCATTTTGAGAATGATGCAGGCATTTTTGAGAAGGATGCAGGCTTTTTGACAATGATGCAGACATTTTGAGAATGATGCAGGCATTTTGAGAATGATGCAGGCATTTTGAGAATGATGCAGACATTTTGAAAATGATGCAGGCATTTTGAGATTTTGAGAACGATGCAGGCATTTTCAAAATGATGCAGGCATTTTGAGAATAATGCAGGCATTTTGAGAATGATACAGACATTTTAGATATTATGCAATATTTCTAAATATCTACATGCAGTTTTATGTAATGTAATAGATATTGATTATAATATATGGTACATCTTAGTTATCTTGCATTTGAAGAATATTGCATAAACGTTCCTCATTAAAGTATTGCATTTTGTTATCTTCTATGCAGTTTGACAGCATACGTTCTCTCTGTATATCATGTTATGCATTATGCATATTATTTGTGCATTTCTTATAACAAGTGATATATTTATTGCAAAAAGATAAAGGAAAGTTTAATATTTAAGTTTCCCGTCAGTGATTTAGTTCTTGGACTTGGTACTCCATAAACAAGCTGATATCATTTAAAATGAATTTCTCAACTGAGCTAATAACAAAGTTACTTTAAATTGTGTATAATGTTCAAATGTAAATCAAAATATAGGGTTGATATGCCAGTGTTTAGATTATTTTGGTAAAATGTATTGAAATATTGACTTATTTTTTTAAAAGATCATGAAGATGGAAGCGACGACGATGGTAGCAACTACAGTTTTGCTGTTGAGAAAAGTGAGATAAATGAAAACGGAAAGACTGCTGACGTCACTTCTAATTCAGGTATGGAAACAAAAGCTGATGCAAAACTTGAAGAACCTTCACCTGAAATTATGTCAGGTAAAGATAACCCAGCGTATGACTTGGACGAGAATATCGATGATGACAAAGTGAAACGGGAAAAGAAGAAAACAACGAATAATGCTACTGAAGACAATAAGAGAAGAGCCAAGAGGAAATGGAAAAAGAAGCAAAGTAACTTTCATATTTTGTGTTTTGTACTAGATCTAGGTTTGTCCCAAAAACAGCGTATAATGACAGTTAAGGTGAATTAACCAAACGCATTGTTACATTTTTTAAATAATGGCTCTGAAATTAAATATTGCTTCTTATGTATAGTATACTTTATAAAGGGATGAGATAAAAAAAACAAAACGCTAAGGATATATTTTCATTAAATTTACTTAAAACCGTAATCGAACGGTTCCGATTACTTTAAAATCATTTTCAGTACATTAAAACAATTAAAACAATATATCAAATAATGTCAGTCTGTTTATCTTGTACATTTTCATACGACATAAGCATTGAGAAAATCCTAACACACCTTTATTCATTTGACATATCAATTATTATTAAGCATCAAACAATAACACACCACAATTACATACTTTCATATTATTTTCAGAAAAAGGCATACAGCCTTTAGATGACTATGAAAAACTGCAAAAAGGCAAAGAAGACGAGCATATTTATGCAGTGGAAAGAGCAAAGCGCGAAACAGAAGGCGAACAAGATATCACCGTCCCTGAAACACCTGGGTATGAAAAACCCATTAGTTTTAAAACCAAAATAGAGAGTAAAAATGATGATGATATACATACAAATGATGACGTTGCACACGAAGATCATGATGCTTCACACGAAAATGATGACGTTACACAAGATAATAATGACGTTACACACGAAAATTCAATTTCTGAAGTGGAGAAACCCACTAAAGACAACAATGATAGTTCAGATAATAATAGCGATGTACCAAACGAAAAGTCGAGTAAGTTAAACTAAGATTTTTGAATTGTAATTCACAAATTTGCATCAGATAATGGTTGTTATGTCATAAAATAATGGTCTCTTTATAATGGAATAACGTGTATGTCCAATAGTGTTTGTAGTGCTTATGAAGATAGGTTTATTCATAAATGGCTCGCAATATCCTAATTAAAAAGCTAGTCTACTTAATATTTCAATCATCCTGGCATATCTCCTGTGTATCGACCATTTTTACAAATATAAAAAAAAACATAATTTGTATACTATGAATACGTTTTATTAATGAAAATTCAGACTGTCATCAATTTTCTTCAATTTGTAAAATCTTATGTAAAAAAAATTGTAGGTACGAAGATGTTCAATTTCATAATAAGAAACAACTCTATGTTTTACTTTCATTATTTATATTAGCATTAGTTTAAGACTTTTAAACTTTCAAATTTTCGTCAAGGCGTCAAAAACATTGAATGACCATGACTAAATGTACATGTATATGCAAAATATATTAGGTAAAATCTCTAATTTGCCGTAAATAAATAAACGCTAATTTGAATTTGCTTAGCTTTTGGCCTTTCGTCCTTCTTCAGTGGCATTTATTACACATAGAAAATAAATCAGAAAAAACAAAGGAAGTAACGTAACGTCATTGAGCCCGCTTGCCGTGACGTTATGTGCCATCTGTCGCGTTATTCCAGAAGGTCAATATGTTCTTAACTTATTTTCCCACAGCTTTTCGATTGTATTTCGGTATTGATCAGGTCCGTGTTCTTTTTTGAGCCCCGTTATCGAAAAATCACAGGACTGTGTGTCAGATTGATATAAATTCACCGCTACCGGATCATTGTACTTGATCGTATTTTAATAAGTTCAGAAGATTTCTTTGGTATAACGTCTTTCCTGTTTCACTAACATTAATAATTATAATTTGACAACGCTTACAGTAAACTGCATATACCACATGATGTTATTGCATACCTTGTATGAGACCACGTTAACATACTGACAAAGTTTTATTGTTATGTAGTGTTGTATATATGGCTACGACCAAATAAACTTTACCAAGATAAATCATCTCATTTCAGAAGGCATCAAGAAGGCATTAGAGGATTATGAAGACCTGAAAAAAATAAGCAACGACGAACATGATTACGAGGAAGGTGAAATAAAGTTTCATGATTATACTAACTTTAATAACGAACAACAGAGGAGCTCAACATTTGGTGTATTCAGCCTCGCTTGAAGCTAAAAATTTGGCGTGATAACTGGAGCTTGAGTCTTTACATTTGGCGTGATAACTGTCGCTTTAAACTCAATATTAAATAGTGATGTCTTCCCTCTCGCTTGAAGCTAAATTTGGTATCGTCACTCTCGCTTGAAGCTTAATTTTGGTATCGTCACTCTCGATTGAAGCTTAATTTTGGTATCGTCACTCTCGCTTGAAGCTTAATTTTTGTGTCGTCGCTAAATGTTTGTGTCGTCACTCTTACTTGAAGCTTAATTTTGGTGATTTCACTCTTGCTTGAGGCTTTATTTTGGTGTCTTCACTTTTGCTTGAAGCTTAATTATGGTATATTCACTTTCGCTTGAAGCTTAATTTTGATGTTTTCACTCTCGCTTGAAGCTTACATGTTGGTGTTTTCTCTCTCGCTTGAATCTTAATTTTGATGTCTTCACTCTCGATTGAAGCTTACATGTTGGTATTTCCCCTCTCGCTTGAAGCTTAATTTTGGTGTTGTCCCTCTCGCTTGAAGCTAAATTTTGGTGTCTTCACTCTTGCTTGAGGCTTTATTTTGGTGTCTTCACTTTTGCTTGAAGCTTAATTATGGTATATTCACTTTCGCTTGAAGCTTAATTTTGATGTTTTCACTCTCGCTTGAAGCTTACATGTTGGTGTTTTCTCTCTCGCTTGAATCTTAATTTTGGTTTCCCCTCTCGTTGTCCCTCTCGCTTGAAGCTAAATTTTGGTGTCTTCACTCTTGCTTGAAGCTTAAATTTGGTGTACATTCTCGCTTGAAGCTAACTTTTGATGTTTCACTTTTGCTTGAAGCTTAATTATGGTAACTTCACTTTCGCTTGAAGCTAAATTTTGGTGTCTTCACTCTCGCTTGAAGCTTAATTTTAGCTTGATTTTTTTATTTTCATCCTTGTTTAACTAGGTCGTGACACAATAATCATCTCTTCCTTAACAAAGTTAAATGCAGAGTTATTATGCTTCAAACTCCAAATAGCAACATAACGTTTTTGTGAGGCAAGTTTTTTTTCTATTATACTGGTTGCAGACACACTTGTTTTGAAAGGTAAATTTTGAATTCAGTGTAAAGATAAAAATTATATTTCAAAATAAAAAAATCACATTATTTCATATACATCTACTCGTTGACATAATTGCATTATTATTATTTTGTTGTGTTTGTTTCATATAATTGTTGATTGTTTTGTTTTATACATTTTTCACTCCTTTATTTTGAATTTAAGTAAATAAATACAAATGTAGTCGGAATCGTTTCTTTTTGTTGTTTTTTATATGTAACCCCTCTACCATTAAATAATAATAACAACAACAACAACAACAACAACAACAGGAAAAAAACACAAACGAAAGTAAACACTTGAAAATATCGGACATCATGCCTCAAATACATATTATAGTTTTTTTCCTTCCTTATAGACGGCAGACATGAGTATCTTGTAAAGTGTAAATAATGATTTTAGAGCAAGTAAGATGCTTACCTACTGAAGACAGTAATACTGAACGTGAAATTAATTGTTATAAACATAACAAGATGTAAACAAAGTAGTATTAAAAATTCCATACAAAAAATCCCAAAACCCCCAAAAACAAAGTCAATAAAACTCGTATAACTGTACTAAGTGCCGAAAAACAACATAAACGATCGCTTATTCTGGTTATTGGTCAATAAGTAACTTTTTTTGAGGTAACAACAAATAAAGAACACCACCATTAACAACAACAACAACAACAATTTTATTATAGTAACAACAAATTTCAACAACAACAGCAATAAGATAAGGAATACTTATGATGATAAAATTAAAATTAACACAATGATTCAGTTAAAGTTACGTGAAGTATTTAAGTAAATATATCCACTTTTGTTTGCTTAAGTTACAATTATATTTAATTCATTAATGTGTCTATTGTCCATATTATAATATAAACAATGTTTTATTTAACGCCTATATTTACATAATACAATACCTTAAGTACTTGATTCGTATTTTGTCGGAATACGAACGTCCTACTTGAAAAAAATGGCCGTACATGTTACACACTAAGGCAAAAACGTTTATTTTAACTTGAATTTACAGTTGAAATGTTTGTGATTTCCGTTTATTAGAAGAAAACGAAACCGCATGTTAAAGCTTCACGTGCATTTATCGATTATTAGTCATGTTCCTTATAAATATCACGTGTACAATTGTAGGTTATTCCGTATTCATGCATATTTATGTGTCATTTACCGGATCAAATTTACAATGCAGTACAAAAGAATAATTTAATAACTGTTGGAGTTTTGATGTAAGTACATTTACAACATTTGCGCTACTTGTATTTTATTCTGAATATGAATTATTTCATAAATATACGTACGCGGGCATGGTTTTCTTTATCAGAGTTTTATCTCTTTTCTCTTTTAAAGGTAATTGAGAGGTCAGGGACATATACACTGTTAGTCTATCTAGCTGTCTGTCTGTCTGTCTGTCTGTCTGTCTGTAATCTTTGCCACAGACACTTGGGTGTTGGAGCTCAAAAAGCCTTTAAAATCCAAATAAAATGTATGTGTCTGTGAAATAATGTTGATTTAACATGAACGCGGAATATTGTTCACAGGATGGCCTGTTCTTTTTAATTCTTATTTTTTCAGATGGAGGATGAATTCTTATGTTATAAAATCGCTTATTGTTGATGTCAAGGAAAGCATCCAGGTTGCATGTAAATGCTCCGGTAATAATTGTGGTAAAATAGTTGCCGCTTCCGGTACAGCTGTTCTTATACCGATTGCCTTTGTCTTCCAATTGTCCGCTATAGTAATTGATCAATGGGCATTCGAAATAAAATGTGACAGTCATACGGTATATAATTGCACAGTTCATGGATTTGGCTGCTGGCTATATGGTATACAATTTATAGATTAATAATTTAGTGTTTCATTATGATCAATTTTTGATAATGGTGACAATATTAAACGGGCTTTAAACTCGATCATTCTGTTTAGCTGATCCCGTTGGTTTAGCCAAGTTGTTGTTTGTTTTGTTGTTAATTTTTGAGGGCTGTATATTATATAGTTCTATTTTTATTAGAGGGGTTTCCAATATTTCCAATAGTCTAAATTAACTCGACACGACATTATTGTTGGTTCAAACAATTTTGGTCGTTCGGGTGGTTCCACTTTTTCTACTTCAACATTGTTTAATCAGCCTTTGGATTACTCTGAATGTTCCATTACCGTTTACTTTCTTTCGTTATGTTAGTGTATAATATTAGCTGCTAAGGTAGCGTGCCTTTGCATATATTGCTTGTTTTTTCAATCAGCATTTCGGTAACTGAACTATGCAGGTTTCGATACATCTGATACCTCTAACAGATTCAAATCGAGCTTACTATTTTTTCAGTTTAGCCAGTTTTGGGCGTCCTATAAAGTTTCCATTATTTTTTTAATATTATGTCTATTTTCCCATGACCACTCAACATATGAAACGTGTAATAGCGAGCTCGAAGAGCAGGCCTGGCTCGCATAGCTAGCATCATGGCAACGCAGGTATCTTCAGAAGTGATAATTTGAAAAATTTTGCCAGAAGTACAGAAAAATTATGGGTAATAAATTTGCCTGCTCTTCATCGGAGGTTAATTTGATTCCATGTCCTATTATATTATATTTGGAGCACGCCAGGAATCAGTACCAGGAGGAATATTCAAGAAAGGCTGCCGAGTCCCTGCCAATTATACGCCAATTTACTAAACATGTGTTTTGAGTAAGGTAATCTTCCATTGTTAAGCACTTTACCAAGCTTAACATCATTTACCAACTCCAACATGGTTTCAGGGAAAAAGGTCATGTGTTACACAACTTGTTATGTTGGTAAGTGACTGGTCACCTCAGTATAAGAAAAAAACAAGTAGATCTGATTCTTTTAGATTTTAGTAAGACTTTTGATAAAGTCAATCACGAGGAAGTACTGCTGAAAATGCACGACTTTGGAATCAGAGGCCAAACCTTAAGATGGGCCAAAAGTTTTCTAGATAACAGGTTGCAGTGTTTGTGCTTAAATGGCAGCAGCTCAAACCCCACGCACCTATCCTCAGGTTTCCATCAAAGCTCAGTTCTAGGTCCCCTCTTGTTTCTTGCCTATATAAATGATCTCCCGCAAAACATAAATCCCCAGGTCCACTTGTTTGCAAACTATACTGCAATATACATTGCTCTCACATCTGCAAATCAGATGCAAATCAGTCACCCTCTAAAATGACCTAAATTAAAAAAGTGGGAGTTGGTGTAGGATATGGAATTTAACCCTACCAAGTGTCAAGCTATCCACGTCACAAAAAGGAAAGATCCTTTTCCAACACATTACTATCTCCACGGAGTCCATATAGAATCGGTTGGATATATCAGAAAACATTACATGGGATGTCCACATAAAAAGACATCCAATAAAACATACCAAACATTAGGATTCCCAAGCAGAATATAAAGGTTAAATCCCAGTCCATTAAGTGCATTGCTTATTAGACGTTAGTCAGACCCCAGCTTGAATATGGTTCCGAAGTATGGGCTTCCCACACCAAAATACAATAGATCAAATTGAAAATGTTCAAAGAAGAGCAGTTCACAGCCAAAATTGGACCAGACTATAATGCTGTTCAACCATAGGTCGATTGCTTCCCCTTGATCTTCGGACATACTAAACCCCACGGACGTATAGATGTAGATTCACCATGGTCTGGTTACTATCCCTCTGTGTTATAGGTTATTCACATCAACTTCAAACTATTTTTAAATTCTCCTTATTTTTAGGACGGTATACTAACCCCTGCAGTTGCCCTACTCCCTACCCCAGAGTAGTTCAGTGCAGCCACAGCTTGCATCGAACATGTCTCACCTTAGTTTTCCAGGCCCCTGTTTTTTTTTTAATATTCTTCATTTATCCAAACAACTCTTTTGAGCTTTCTTAAGTTTTTGACGCGCAGACATGTCTACGTACCCGCGAGGGGTTTGACATTAATGGAAGATAGACAGATAGATAGCATGTTACCTGCATTATTGTTTTTATCGAACCACGCCGGGAAACAGTATTTGTGATATCCTGTCTCATTATGGTTTCCATTCAAATTGAAATTCGGAAAACATTGTCGATTACCATCAATCCTGTTAACAAGTTTCGCAAGAGTACATCTCCCGAAATTGGACATTCAGAGTGTTCACGGTTGTAAAATACGTAATTTGTGACTGGAACGGTTAATGATATATAACATGCAAAATTATTATTTATCCTTTTAACACAATTTAATTTAAAAATATAGAATAAATAGACATAGATGCTGGGTCAATATCAACTTCCGGTAGACTCCCGTTTCATGATATCCTTTTCCCGAAATGAAATTATCACTATCAAAATTTGATTTTAAGCGAACTTATGTTCCTCAACAGCAATCGCAACTTCTCGGCCCTTTCTAGGATACGGTATTTCGGTCTAACCTACACGTTAACAACTAGGAATTTAGTGCTGGGAGTTGCTGACTTAGTTTATTCCAATATATCGAGTAACAATTATTCACATTACTTTTTTTTAAACGTAATCTCTTGTTCTGACCTTTCAGATTATAAAAGTACATGCCTGTGTGCCTTTGAAATGCTGTCATGTTCGACAATGTTTTTGCTAACTATAACTGGTTGCTGCGTGAGTTGTCAGACATGTTATCGGAGCCTGACCATTGAGACATGCTCTTTCTGTCATGTCTGTGTTTTATCAGTGCTTAGTCTTTTACCAGGTATGTGAAATCAAACATTTTATTTAGCACAGTCACTATTTTGTACAGCATGGGCTATTTTGCAAAAACTATTTGCGTAACAATAACTTAGATACAAACACGTTGGTAGTAAAGTAAATTATTATTTTTATAAAATGCCTGCGGTTCGATTGATCGACAAGGCATATTGGTTTTGGTCTGTCTGCTTGTCTTTTTCTGTCTGTGAGTTATAAAATGGCGTCTTCCACCTGAAGCCACAATACTTCATCGGCCAAGCGTTCGGCACATTTGTCTCGCCAATAATGGTCAAATCATCATAAAATAATTCCCCCTGATCAACAAGAACAACATAACTATTCAGCACCACCATTCTATATATTTTATATAGTAAATAGGTGCTGGGTAGTAATGTTGTTCTTGTAAATCAAGGGGAGATTATCTTTTGACGATTTGACCATTATTGAAAAGACTAATGTGCCGAACACTTGTGTTCATAGAAAAATGCATCTTGTTGGAATTCCTTACATACAGACCCCCCCCTCCCCGTCTCTCTCTCTTTCCCTTCGACCGTATCGACTTTTATTATTTTCACCATTATATTTATTTTTGCAGGTACTTTCAGTTTGTGTTGTTGCCTGATTACTTTAAAAAATAACACGGAACTACGTTTAACTTTACAATATTCCTGGTATGTATACGCAACAACCGGATGTGCCACCATTTTGATTTCTGTAGTCTCAATGTGTGGCTATACATGTAAGAAGATGTGTAGATTTAGACAAGATTATGATACACAGATCGGCAGTGACGATGATGAGCGGGAATGGTCAACTTTGTTGAAAAAGTGATACTGTAATCTAAACTCCACCTACTAAGATTCATCGATATTACACTTGTAGCAAAAATAAAATTTCGTAACATTTCGGTCAATCTTCGGAAAAGGAACATTATTTTAAATAATTGCCGAGGTGAACCGATTGACAATAAAATATCGTAATACAGTTGTTTATGAGCAGCCTGCACTATGGTGGCTGATTTGGTCTACTTTGTGCGTTGCGTTGATGATAGCGACAACACAACCTATATCGTCTTCGTCTTGTCGCTAGCAAATCGCGCTAAACGGCGCGTTGTCGCACAGTCGTCTTGTCGTCCTGTCGTTAGCGAAGCACGCAAAACGACGCGTTGTGACGCGTTGATGTGCGGCGCGTTGTCGCGATGTCGCTCTGTCGCTTGGCTCACATGTATACATTTACAAATAGACAATTTTTGGATTTGAGCCGAGCGACAGTGTGACAACGCGACAACACGCCGCACGACAACGCACCGTTTGGTGTGCTCCGTTAGCGACATGACGACAAGACGTCAGTGCGTTTGGTGCTTTACAACATAACGAAAAAAAGTGTTCCAAATCAGCCACTATACCGTACAGTCTGATTTTAATATCCCGTTATTTTCAAACGTAATGTTGAAGTGTTCCAAAGTTTAAACAGGTAAAGGGTTACACAGCTTAGAAATGCTCATGGAATGTGTGGCATTTGCTTACATGGCGGTGATAAAACTATTCCCTGCTATAATTTAGTAATCGTATTAAGTATAATAGAAAAAAAGAGATAAGGAATATATGTATCTAGAAATGTTTAAACAATTGTAACTTAACTAGTTGTTTATTACTCACGAGCTTTATTATGGAATGTACAACCAATATTAAAACATTACAAATAAAGGTGATTATATTAAATGTTTCATGATACAGTAAAAATGTAACACCAATATCAAAACAATCCAAATAAAGATAATTTGATAAATGTTTCATGATACACATTTTCTTAAACATTTGATATTCATTAGAAATACTAGTAAGCATTACAGGTTTGATAGCTTGACATGATACTTTTTCTTGTGTCAAAAAAGGTTGAACATTTCTGATGCTTTTTAGCTCTTTTTTACTACATGTTGTTGATTTTTATGTGTTTCTTTTTAAATGTTTTTTTTTTACGTTTTGTTTAAATATCACTCTCATTGTAATTAATCATGAAATCCTTTCTACGATCATTAGAACTGTTCGCTTTTGGCATGTACAGAAGTTATTAGTTCCTTGCGGATGTGAAAGCAACTAGTACTGGTAAACTGCTAGACAGCCTGTCCAGGAACAATGTTATGGCTTATTTGTGCTCTTATAATTTCATTGCCATATCTCGAACTATGAACAAGGTGACATTGCTCGATTTAGAAATATCTTACGAAACGATCCCGCAGCGGATACAGAACAAGACAAGGCCAATCTTATAAACTAGTTCTTCAGTCAACAAACTTCTTTACAAGACAGTAACAAAGAACCACCATCTCTCAATACTACACCATCTGTATTCGTAATAATATCACTATATCACCACAAGACATGTTAGACTCAATTGTAAATGTTAATCCCACTTAAGCATCTGGACCAGATTTTGTCAGTTCCCGACTTTTAAAAGAGGCATCAAGTGAACTTGCTAACCAACTCTCTATTGTCTTCAATCAACTCTTGTATATTTCTTACTTTCCGGGTGAATGGGAAAAAGCTCACGTCACCCCTATCTTCAAAACGTCTGACCCTTCTAATCCTGGTAACTACCTACCTATCTCTCCTCTTAGCTGTATTGGTAAACTAATGGAACGCTGTATTCATAAATATGTCTATGTACAACTTTATAATTTAAAATAATGTTCTCTCTCTTTACCAATCACATCAACAACCAATCAACTATTTATTGGAATAGAGTAATACCGTATGGGACAATTGTACACTATCAGAAAAACTTTGTATACAGAAGCTGCAAAAATAGTCACTGGAGAAACTAAACTATGCAGCACAGAAAAACAAAATTATACAATGATTTGAAATGGGAAACTTTGTCAGAACGTAAGAAAAAAAGAAATTAATAACATTCTATAAAATGAAAAACAATCTCAAATGGAATATAGCTTTCGTATATCATCCCATAACATTCACAAACAAGATATCAACTCCGAAACACTAATGACATTCCTAACAAACAAGCTTGAACTCAACTATGTAATGACTCATTTGTACCATTCGTAATAAGAGATTGGAACACTCTGGCTGAAGATACTTTATCTAGCTCTACCCTAAGAATCTTTAAAAGTAAACTAAATGCAAATATACGTAATTCATTACGCTATTTTTCTAGAAACAGACAGGCCCACATATTTCAACCACATATTGCACACTCGATTGCGTTAAGGATGTAGCTCACTAAATCGTGGTCTATTTTTAGAAAGTCCATTAGTAATTCACCAAACTGTATATGCGGCGAATAGAGACAATCAGCCATTATGTTCTGTACTGTCCTATCTTTGACAATATCAGCCCAATGACTTTTCAAAATCTTTTTTACGGATCTGAAAACCGGAATATTGTTGGTAATTCAACTGTCTTTAAACGTGTACAATACTCCGCCACGTGTCGCTTTACATCGTAGCGGCCTGATATTACTGTTTATCCTAGAGATTTACTCCAGGCTATCTAAGACCAACTAGAAATGTGTCCATAGGACACGGGTGCCCCCACACTCCACCGATTTCTCAATCTTATGTCTCTAGGTCATATTTTTTTTTGGCTATATGTGCCCAAGTTGAAAACTAAAAATCTTTTATTAAGTAAAGGGCAAATACTACAAATACTGAATAAATCCATAAGACAGTCCCAAGGTGCATAAGTACACATGCTGACTAACATTCTTGTACTTTTTCAGGCCTACAGGTAATAAACTTTTTGAGTTACGTGTAACACAAGTTTAATATTGTAAATTTTTACTAAGTCAAGGGCAATAACTCTAAAAATACTAAAAACATCGACACGAAAATACCCAGGTGCACAACTACACATGCTGAGCAACATTCTTATAAGGTTTCATGACTAGGTCAAATACTTTTTAGTTACGTGCGACACAAGTTGAAAATTGGAAATTTTTACTAAGTCAAGGGCAATAACTCTAAAAGTACTAAAAATATCCACATGAAACTACCCAGGTGCACAACTACACATGCTGAGCAACATTCTTGTAAGGTTTCATGACTCTAGGTCAAATACTTTTTAGTAACATGCGACACAAGTTGAAAATTGGAATTTTTTACTAAGTCAAAAGCAATAACTCTAAAAATACTAAATATATCCACACAATAATACCCAGGTGCAAAACTTCACATGCTGATCAACATTCTTGTAAGGTTTCATGACTCAAGGTCAAATACTTTTTAGTTACGTGCGACATGAGTTGAAAATTGGAATTATTTTACTAAGTAAAGGGCAATAACTCTTAAAAATACTTAATATATCCACACGAAAATACCCAGGTGCACAACTGCACATGCTGAGCAACATTAATGTAAGGTTTCATGACTCAAGGTCAAATACTTTTTAGTTACGTGCGACACAAGTTGAAAATTGCAAATTTTTACATAGTCAAGGGCAATAACTCTAAAAATACTAAAAATATCCACACAAAAATACCCAGGTGCACAACTTCACATGCTGATCATTATTCCTGAAAGGTTTCACGAGTGCGACACAAAAAGGGACAAACAGACGGACGGACAAGGGTAAATCTGAATGCCCCCCCCCCTATAGTGGGGGCACAAAAACTCCAAGCATTGCAGCAGCAAAACTTAATAATAATTATTATTACATCTATATATCCTTACACATTACATTACTTAACGAATCTAAGCCATTCTTCTTCCAACACATTAAAAGATGAATCAACATAAGTATGTGATATTTGTTTTTTTATACCCAATTCCAAAATGTATAAGAAATATATTGTGTTCGTTTCTTTTCATAATGTATTAATATATGTATAACATACTCAAAACTACGTATTTGTACGGAGGAGCATTAGTGACAGGTGTATGTTTTTTATTAACTAATGCTCTTCCATATATTTGTAATGTACTGTCCTGTATTATTTTCAGATTCTCTAATAAGCATAGCTTTTCTGATGTGCAATATGTCACTGAGCTTTAAGGAATTAAAAAAAAACGTTTAACGTAAGTGATAGTGCCATGTTTGAATATCATATTCTTTTATTTTTTTCTTATTTACCTAGTGAATAACGTGTCATTTAGCCAGTCTAATGACGGGAACCAATTTAGATAGGGAACCAGGACTAAAATACGCAACTGAGAATTTTTGGCGCAACGGGCGCACGAAACATATACATTTTTTGCAAAACAAGCACATCATTCATGAAAAAAAAAAAACAAAAAACAAAAAAACAAAAAAAAAAACAGATTAAACTGAGTAAGAAGGTAAGTGTTTTAAAATGTATCACAGATATTTGCAAGGTTGTTTTGAAGGATTCTATGCTGGCAAAATGGCCGCGAAATGGACATATTTTGGTGCAACGAAGTCCTATAAATATGACTTCGCTTTGAGATATTTTTGCTTCTGGGCAAAGCAACGTCATATCGAAATTGCTCAAAAACCCATAGCATGTTCCGCCAGAAAATCGGGCGGAACGAAAAACAATTAAGACAGCGTGTAATTTACATTAGTTTTGACCTATTTATGAACAAACCTAAAAAATAAATACCTTTTGTCAAAATAATCAAACTGTCACATCCGAAAAATCATGATTAAATCCTCTTATGTATTTAAATTCCGTTTACAGCCGATAAACAAATGGCGGCCATACAGTGCGCGAAATCTGATTGGCTAATTCAAATGCAAGCGTTTACTAGTAACTGAGTCAGAACATTGTAACGGAATATTTTTTTAACGAAATAATTGTCCATGCACCGTCAGTGTGTTCGAATATATTTTTCCGTTCAAAAATTTGGAATCAATATGTAAAGCACCTTACTTAACCAGTATGGCTGATAGACAAAAATAGAATGATGTTTATATTTTATATTAAATTGGTAAGTACGTTGTTTGGGAGTTTTTGTGTATGATTGAGCATGAAGTTGAAAGAAAAGAAGATAAACTTTTGAATAAAGCTTAAAAGGCAAGACAATAGACATTTTTTTATGATGCTATATGCGTTTTTGAGCAATAACTATATGACGTCAGGCTTGACCGACATAAACTATTACAAGCCTGTAACGTCTAATATATTGGACTAGGTGCAACGCAGATAATTTTCTATAAAGTGAACAATGTATCATTTATAATTAAAAACACGACCCGCATTCTCCCTCATTGAACATAGAAGAACCGGAAGTGTGTGTTATTATGCAATTACAGTTCTATATTTAGACATGTGACGTTATCATTATACACGTGACGTACCCACTAAAATGTGACGCGCTGAAAATAAGTACGGAAACAAATAAGGCGCATTTTAGGTAAAAATCAGGTACGGCAGCATTTATGTGTTGATGTCGTGTTAGAATCGAAAGAATATCCAAATCGGTGATTTTATCGCTTGATAACATCACTGTTTGTCGTTCGGATGCGCATCATTATATCACTCGGGCTACGCCCTCGTGATATAATTCCTCGCATCCGAACTCCAAACAGTGATGCTATCGAGCGATAAAATCACTGTTTTGGATATTATTTCTTAAATAACAATTATCGAACTAAAATAAATTATAAATATCAACTTAAAGTTTGTCGATAATTTCATTAATTTTTGTATTTTAATGTTTCGGCAGATTACAAATGCCTACGAAATGGACTTATTCGGGCTCTCGGCGCAACGGAGATAATTTTATATAAAGATGAATGTTTTATAAATTACAATAATCAAACATAAAGTTTATTCAATATATTTAATATTAAATCATTAATTTATGAAAGTGTTTTTTTTAATTCAATAGAAATATTTTTTAATATTGAAGGATTGTATATGCCGGCAACATGGACATATTCTCGGCGCAACTGTTAAAAGTAAATTTTAATATGGTTTACTGCTGCGATCTACCTTTCAAATCCGTTGACCACTACTATTAATATTATGTCACAAGGTCAAGTATATTTTAACTTTCTGAGTAGACTTTTCTTTTTCGTTATATCCATGCCATTGACCAGTTATTGTCTTCTATAAATGCATGTCCATTTTGTGTTCCGTAGTTCCTGCAATCTATAAACTATATCTGATAATATTAGCATTATAGCTAATTTCTCTAGACTGCGCATGCGCATTGAATTAAAAGAATGTAAGCCCTAAAGAAATTCTTCTGATATCTGTTAACTGTCATGTCTTAATTTTTAAAAAGCTAATTATATTTAAATAAAAAAAATTATTTTAAATGAGATTTTAACAATTCAGGACCCAAAAGGAAACGACCATGTATAGGTTAGAGTGTATAACATGTAACATGTATAATATATAACATGTATAACAATCCTTTAAAATGTTAACTTTTTATAAATATTAACTTACTTAGTGTTTAACAGCATCTATCATAAATAAATAAATAAATAAATAAATAAATAAATAAATAAATAAATAAATAAATAAAAAATAAATAAAAAGGACATTATTTACATTGTGTACAGCTGAATTTCTTCATTCTTGCAATTTTCTGGTGAATGATTTATGCAATAACATAAAAGTTTGAAGCAGGAGGGGTGAGAACATTTCCTTGTGAACTATACCGAAGTAACCCCTAAACAATGTAAAATGAGTTGTGCATTAATTGATAAATGACAATCATCATCCATTTGCTTATAGTTCAAAATAGTCAAAATACATGCGGAGTTTTGTCTATATTTTCTCCATGAAATTATAACATTTTACAAGTAAATTGGTTTAGAAAAGCTACTTGTAATGTTTATTATAAATCACATGCTGAATGAGTCATATCACGTGAGGCTATAATTTTAAAAATAGTAACTGGGAAAACCGACCTTCTTTCGATCTTATTTTGAGGATAAAAATAGCGATACAATTAAAGATAATTATACGTGGTAAGTTAGTTTTATGAGTTTTATCTATTGTTTATTTGGTTATATATATATATACATGTATATATGCCGAAGTAAACTATTGTATAAACCACCGAAACACTGAATGCAATTCAATATTTTTACATGTACATGTAGTACAGTTTTTACTTAAAAGGATGTATATGTTTGTTTATACATATTAAAACATGGTATTGAAGTTATTTTTCGTTATTTTCCTTGGCATAATCCAAAAAAGTACACTCTTTAATAAGAAATATTCACAATACACATTGTTTGTGTTGAATGCAACAGTTTCTCATGGACGAACCATCGCAAAAGTTTCTGGTTAGTATTCGTTTCAATTTCGAAATTTCGTTCAGGTGAATTTAGACTAGTTTAACACTATTTTAATGAATATATAAAAAGACTAATTTTACGTGATCTGTAAGGCTAAAAAAATTTGTTCGGCACCTTAAAATATGCACGACCCTACCATTTTTAGGGTTGATGAAATATTAAAAAAAATGAAAAAAAATTCACAAATTCCCATAAATTTGATTTCAAATTTAATTTTTTTATTAATGAAAACGATGTTAAGAAACTCTTAAAAGTCGGCCAAAACTTTGAAAAAAATAGCCAAAAGAAATATGCGATCAGAAACCACGAATTCGCCGTATGAGGGCAACTGCACTGCACTATTACTTTGAATTTATTTTAAAAGAAATTTGTTAGATTGTCAAATAAATAACAGTAAAATTTTGTCATTAAAATCAACCACGGTAAATTTTGCCTTAAATTACAAATTTGATTTTTTTACAATGCCTGACGAAATTGCCGATAAAATCTTATGATGAACAAACATACATGTATTTGATTTGATATAACTTAAATCATCAACAACTAGAACTGTGACTGTTTCAGCAGAAAACAGACACGTTTTCATTTGCCACATATTTTTGCGATGCTGCTTTAAAGTCACCAAACAGGAGCTATGTCTTATCAAAATGTGTGTTCAACACTTAAAATGTAGTTTATGAATAAAAATTACTTTAATTATTATCTATATTAGTTGAGATGGTGATATTTGTCAGTATATGTTGGTCACATATTCAATGAATATTTTTAAGGGAGGGGCATAATAATCTGATGATGTAAGGTTTAAAAAATTATTCTTGAAACCTGTACAGTACAGTGTGTTACCCATTTGGGACATTTTACCATTGTCTGCATGTAATTAATTAGTTTATATGTAAGAATAAAGTTGTTACTGCTTTACATCAAAATATATTTTTCACAGTTTGAACTTTAATGCCTTTAAAAATTCACAATGGCATGGGCTGTTTCACACACAAAAAAATCCAAATAAAAAAAAAAAAAAAAACACTGGTAATGAACAGGTTTCATAGCCGCACAGTAACAAAAAAATGGAGGCTGAGTTTGATCAGAGGCATGATCAGAGGTTTCATTGTCAACATCTGCAGTTCACGAACACTTATGTTTACATTTGAACACCTGATAAAACAACAGATCTAAGTCGTAAAACAAAGAAATCATATTGAGATTTTTTAATTACTCTAAATGTAAATGTTCAAGCATAGAAAACATCTTGAACGCCTATTTGCAACAGATATTGAACGCCAAGACGCGTTCCATTTCTTAATACTGACATTAATGGAAGATAGACAGATAGATAGCATGTTACCTGCATTATTGTTTTTATCGAACCACGCCGGGAAACAGTATTACTGATATCCTGTCTCATTATGGTTTCCATTCAAATTGACATTTTGCCGATTACCATCAATCCTGATAACAAGTTTCGCAAAAGTACATCTCCTGAAATGGGACATTCAGCGCGTTCACGGTTGTAAAATATTTAATTTGTCACTGATTATCCTTTTAATACATCTAAATCATAAAACATAGGATAAATAGACATAGATGCTGGGTCAATGTCAACTTCCGGTAGACTACCGTTTCATGATATCCTTTTCCCGAAATGAAATTATTACTTTGAAGCGAACTTATGTTCCTCAACAGCAATCGCAACTTCTCGGTCCTTTCCCGTCAGTCTCCGGATAAGGACCTCGAACACAAAAGTAAGAGTACACAGAGCGGATACGGTATTTCGGTCTAACCTTTACTAAGAAACTAAACGTTTAGTGCTGGTAGTTGCTGACTAAGTTTATTCCAATATATTCAGTAAATACTACTTTTTCGTTAACGCAATCTCTTGTTCTGACCTTTCAGATCACAAAAGTACATGCCTGTGTGCCTTTGAAATACTTTCATGTTCGACAATGTTTTTGCTAACTATAACTGGTTGCTGCGTGAGTTGTCAGACATGTTATCGGAGCCTGACCATTGAGACATGCTCTTTCTGTCATGTCTGTGTTTTATCAGTGCTTAGTATTTTACCAGGTACGTGAAATCAAACATTTTATTTAGCACAGTCACTATTTTGTACAGCATGGGCTATTTTGCAAAAACTATTTGCGTAACAATAACTTAGATACAAACACGTTGGTAGTAAAGTAAATTATTATTTCTATAAAATGCCTGCGGTTCGATGGATCGACAAGGCATATTGTTTTTGGTCTGTCTGCTTGTCTTTTTCTGTCTGTGAGTTATAAAATGGGGTCTTCCACCTGAAGACTCAAAACTTCATCGGCCAAGCGTTCGAAACAATTGTCTCGCCAATAATGGTCAAATCATCATAAAATAATTCCCTCTGATCAACAAGAACAACATAACTATCAAGCACCACCATTCTATATATTTTATATAGTAAACAGGTGCTGGATAGTAATGTTGTTCTTGTAAATCAAGGGGAGATAATCTTATGACGATTTGACCATTATTGAAAAAACAAATGTGCCGAACGCTTGTGTTCATAGAAAAGTGCACCTTGCTGGAATTCCTTACATACAGACCCCCCCGCCGTCTCTCTCTCTCTCTCTCTCTCTCTCTTTCCCTTGGACCGTATCGACCTTTATTATTTTCACCATTATATTTATTTTTGCAGTTACTTTCAGTTTGTGTTGTTGCCTGATTACTTTAAAAAATAACACGGAACTACATTTAACTTTACAATATTCCTGGTATGTATACGCAACAACTGGATGTGCCACCATTTTGATTTCTGTAGTCTCAATGTGTGGCTATACATGTAAGAAGATGTGTAAATTTAGACAAGATTATGATACACAGATCGGCAGTGACGATGATGATCGGGAATGGTCAACTTTGCTGAAAAAGTGATACTGTAATGTAAACTCCACCTACATAGATGATTATTCATCGATATTACACTTGTAACAAAATAGAATTTCGTAACATTTCGGCCAAACGAGCCATCAATCTTCGAAAAAGGAACATTATTTTAAATATTTGCCGAGGTGTACTGATTGACAATAAAATATCGCATACAGTTGTTTATTTACCAGTATGGAGCAGCCTGCACTATGGTGGCTGATTTGGTCTACTTTGTGCGTTGCGTTCTCGAAAGCGACAACACAACCTATATCGTCATCACCTTTTCGTATAACGCGCCAAACGGCGCATTGTCACACTGTCGTCTTGTCGTCCTGTCGCTATACAATTTTTGGATTTGAGCCGAGCGACAATGTGATAACCCGACAACACGCCGCACGACAACGCGCCGTTTGGTGTGCTTCGTTACCGACATGACGACAAGACGACAGTGCGACAACCCGCCGTTTGGTGCTTTACAACACGACGCACAAAAGTGTTCCAAACCAGCCTCCATACCGTACAGTATGACCATGCAGGATATAAATTATAGTATTGGTATCTCAGCTTTTGAATTTTGATATCCCGTTATTTTCAAACGTAATGTTGAAGTATTCCAAAGTTTAAGCAGGTAAAGGGTTACACAGCTTAGAAATGCTCATGGAATGTGTGGCATTTGCTTACATGCCGGAGATAAAACTATTCCCTGCTATAATTTAGTAATCGTATTAAGTATGATAGAAAAAAAAGATTTAAGGAATATATGTATCTAGAAATGTTTAAACAATTGTAACTTAACTAGTTGTTTATTACTCACGAGCTTAAGGGGCATTATTATGGAATGTAAAACCAATATTAAAACATTACAAATAAAGGTGATTATATTAAATGTTTCATAATACAGTAAAAATGTAACACCAATATCAAAACAAACCAAATAAATATAATTTGTTAAATGTTTCATGATACACATTTTCTTAAACATTTGATATTCATTACAAATACTAGTAAGCATTACAGGTTTGATAGCTTGACATGATACTTTTTCTTGTGTCAAAAAAGGTTGAACATTTCTGATGCTTTTTAGCTCTTTTTACTACATGTTGTTGATTTTTATGTGTTTCTTTTTAAATGTTTTTTTACGTTTTGTTTAAATATCACTCTCATTGTAATTAATCATGAAATCCTTTCTACGATCATTCGAACTGTTCGCTTTTGGCATGTACAGAAGTTATTAGTTCCTTGCGGATGTGAAAGCAACTAGTACTGGTAAACTGCTAGACAGCCTGTCCAGGAACAATGTTATGGCTTATTTGTGCTCTTATAATTTCATTGCCATATCTCGAACTATGAACAAGGTGACATTGCTCGATTTAGAAATATCTTACGAAACGATCCCGCAGCGGATACAGAACAAGACAAGGCCAATCTTATAAACTAGTTCTTCAGTCAACAAACTTCTTTACAAGACAGTAACAAAGAACCACCATCTCTCAATACTACACCATCTGTATTCGTAATAATATCACTATATCACCACAAGACATGTTAGACTTAATTGTAAATGTTAATCCCGCTTAAGCATCTGGACCAGATTTTGTCAGTTCCCGACTTTTAAAAGAGGCATCAAGTGAACTTGCTAACCAACTCTCTATTTTCTTCAATCAACTCTTGTATATTTCTTACTTTCCGGGTGAATGGGAAAAAGCTCACGTCACCCCTATCTTCAAAACGTCTGACCCTTCTAATCCTGGTAACTACAGACCTATCTCTCTTCTTAGCTGTATTGGTAAACTAATGGAACGCTGTATTCATAAATATGTTTATGTACAATTTTATAATTTAAAATAATGTTCTCTCTCTTTACCAATCACATCAACAACAATCAACTATTTATTGGAATAGAGTAATACCGTATGGGACAATTGTACACTATCAGAAAAACTTTGTATACAGAAGCTGCAAAAATAGTCACTGGAGAAACTAAACTATGCAGCACAGAAAAACAAAATTATACAATGATTTGAAATGGGAAACTTTGTCAGAACGTAAGAAAAAAAGAAATTAATAACATTCTATAAAATTAAAAACAATCTCAAATGGAATATAGCTTTCGTATATCATCCCATAACACTCACAAACAAGATATCAACTCCGAAACACTAATGACATTCCTAACAAACAAGCTTGAACTCAACTATGTAATGACTCATTTGTACCATTCGTAATAAGAGATTGGAACACTCTGGCTGAAGATACTTTATCTAGCTCTACCCTAAGAATCTTTAAAAGTAAACTAAATACAAATATACGTAATTCATTACGCTATTTTCCTAGAAACAGACAGGCCCACATATTTCAACCACATATTGCACACTCGATTGCGTTAAGGATGTAGCTCACTAAATCGTGGTCTATTTTTAGAAAGTCCATTAGTAATTCACCAAACTGTATATGCGGCGAATAGAGACAATCAGCCATTATGTTCTGTACTGTCCTATCTTTGACAATATCAGCCCAATGACTTTTCAAAATCTTTTTTACGGATCTGAAAACCGGAATATTGTTGGTAATTCAACTGTCTTTAAACGTGTACAATACTCCGCCACGTGTCGCTTTACATCGTAGCGGCCTGATATTACTGTTTATCCTAGAGATTTACTCCAGGCTATCTAAGACCAACTAGAAATGTGTCCATAGGACACGGGTGCCCCCACACTCCACCGATTTCTCAATCTTATGTCTCTAGGTCATATTTTTTTTTTGGCTATATGTGCCCAAGTTGAAAACTAAAAATCTTTTATTAAGTAAAGGGCAAATACTACAAATACTGAATAAATCCATAAGACAGTCCCAAGGTGCATAAGTACACATGCTGACTAACATTCTTGTACTTTTTCAGGCCTACAGGTCAAATACTTTTTGAGTTACGTGCAACGCAAGTTGAATATTGTATTGAATATGTTTTACTAAGTCAATGGCAGTTACTCTAAAAATACTACAAATATCCACAGGAAAATACCCAGGTGCACAACTACACATGCTGAGCAATATTCTTGTAAGGTTTCATGACTCAAGTCAAATACTTTTTAGTAATGTGTGACACAAGTCGAAAATTGGAAATTTTTACTAAGTCAAGGCCAATAACTCTAAAAATACTAAATATATCCACATGAAAATACCCAGCTGCACAACTACACATGCTGAGCAACATTCTTGTAAGGTTTCATGACGCTTGGTCAAATACTTATTTAGTTACATGCCACACAAGTCGAAAATTGGAAAATTTTTACTGAGTCAAGGGCAATAACTCTAAAAATACTAAATATATCCACACAATAATACCCAGGTGCAAAACTTCACATGCTGATCAACATTCTTGTAAGGTTTCATGACTCAAGTTCAAATACTTTTTAGTTACGTGCGACATGAGTTGAAAATTGGAATTATTTTTACTAAGTAAAGGGCAATAACTCTTAAAAATACTTAATATATCCACACGAAAATACCCAGGTGCACAACTGCACATGCTGAGCAACATTAATGTAAGGTTTCATGACTCAAGGTCAAATACTTTTTAGTTACGTGCGACACAAGTTGAAAATTGCAAATTTTTACTAAGTCAAGGGCAATAACTCTAAAAATACTAAATATGTCCACATAAAAATACCCAGGTGCACAACTGCACATGCTGATCAACATTCCTGTAAGGTTTCATGACTCCAGGTTAATTATTTTTTGAGCTACGTGCGACACAAAATGGGAACGGACGGATGGACGGACAAGGGTAAATCTGAATGCCCCCCCCCCCTATAGTGGGGGCACAAAAACTCCAAGCATTGCAGCAGCAAAACTTAATAATAATTATTATTACATCTATATATCCTTACACATTACATTACTTAACGAATCTAAGCCATTCTTCTTCCAACACATTAAAAGATGAATCAACATAAGTATTTGATATTTGTTTTTTTATACCCAATTCCAAAATGTATAAGAAATATATTGTGTTCGTTTCTTTTCATAATGTATTAATATATGTATAACATACTCAAAACTACGTATTTGTACGGAGGAGCATTAGTGCCAGGTGTATGTTTTTTATTAACTAATGCTCTTCCGTATATTTGTAATGTACTGTCCTGTATTATTTTCAGATTCTCTAATAAGCATAGCTTTTCTGATGTGCAATATGTCACTGAGCTTTAAGGAATTAAAAAAAACGTTTAACGTAAGTGATAGTGCCATGTTTGAATATCATATTCTTTTATTTTTTCTTATTTACCTAGTGAATAACGTGTCATTTAGCCAGTCTATAGTCTAATGACGGGAACCAAATTTAGATAGGGAACCAGGACTAAAATACGCAACTGAGAATTTTTGGCGCAACGGGCGCACGAACATATACATTTTTTGCAAAACAAGCACATCATTCATGAAAAAAAAAACAAAAACAAAAACAAAAAAAACAGATTAACTGAGTAAGAAGGTAAGTGTTTTAAAATGTATCACAGATATTTGCAAGGTTGTTTTGAAGGATTCTATGCTGGCAAAATGGCCGCGAAATGGACATATTTTGGTGCAACGAAGTCCTATAAATATGACTTCGCTTTGAGATATTTTTGCTTCTGGGCAAAGCAACGTCATATCGAAATTGCTCAAAAACCCATAGCATGAAAAACAATTAAGACAGCGTGTAATTTACATTAGTTTTGACCTATTTATGAACAAACCTAAAAAATAAATACCTTTTGTCAAAATAATCAAACTGTCACATCCGAAAAATCATGATTAAATCCTCTTATGTATTTAAATTCCGTTTACAGCCGATAAACAAATGGCGGCCATACAGTGCGCGAAATCTGATTGGCTAATTCAAATGCAAGCGTTTACTAGTAACTGAGTCAGAACATTGTAACGGAATATTTTTTTAACGAAATAATTGTCCATGCACCGTCAGTGTGTTCGAATATATTTTTCCGTTCAAAAATTTGGAATCAATATGTAAAGCACCTTGCTTAACCAGTATGGCTGATAGACAAAAATAGAATGATGTTTATATTTTATATTAAATTGGTAAGTACGTTGTTTGAGAGTTTTTGTGTATGATTGAGCATGAAATTGAAAGAAAAGAAGATAAGCTTTTGAATAAAGCTTAAAAGGCAAGACAATAGACATTTTTTTATGATGCTATATGCGTTTTTGAGCAATAACTATATGACGTCAGGCTTGACCGACATAAACTATTACAAGCCTGTAACGTCTAATATATTGGACTAGGTGCAACGCAGATAATTTTCTATAAAGTGAACAATGTATCATTTATAATTAAAAACACGACCCGCATTCTCCCTCATTGAACATAGAAGAACCGGAAGTGTGTGTTATTATGCAATTACAGTTCTATATTTAGACATGTGACGTTATCATTATACACGTGACGTACCCACTAAAATGTGACGCGCTGAAAATAAGTACGGAAACAAATAAGGCGCATTTTAGGTAAAAATCAGGTACGGCAGCATTTATGTGTTGATGTCGTGTTAGAATCGAAAGAATATCCAAATCGGTGATTTTATCGCTTGATAACATCACTGTTTGTCGTTCGGATGCGCATCATTATATCACTCGGGCTACGCCCTCGTGATATAATTCCTCGCATCCGAACTCCAAACAGTGATGCTATCGAGCGATAAAATCACTGTTTTGGATATTATTTCTTAAATAACAATTATCGAACTAAAATAAAATATAAATATCAACTTAAAAGTTTGTCGATAATTTCATTAATTTTTTGTATTTTAATGTTTCGGCAGATTACAAATGCCTACGAAATGGACTTATTCGGGCTCTCAGCGCAACGGAGATAATTTTATATAAAGATGAATGTTTATAAATTACAATAATCAAACTAAAGTTTATTCAATATATTTAATATTAAATCATTAATTTATGAAAGTGTTTTTTTTAATTCAATAGAAATATTTTTTAATATTGAAGGATTGTATATGCCGGCAACATGGACATATTCTCGGCGCAACTGTTAAAAGTAAATTTTAATATGGTTTACTGCTGCGATCTACCTTTCAAATCCGTTGACCACTACTATTAATATTATGTCACAAGGTCAAGTATATTTTTAACTTTCTGAGTAGACTTTTCTTTTTCGTTATATCCATGCCATTGACCAGTTATTGTCTTCTATAAATGCATGTCCATTTTGTGTTCCGTAGTTCCTGCAATCTATAAACTATATCTGATAATATTAGCATTATAGCTAATTTCTCTAGACTGCGCATGCGCATTGAATTAAAAGAATGTAAGCCCTAAAGAAATTCTTCTGATATCTGTTAACTGTCATGTCTTAATTTTTAAAAAGCTAATTATATTTTAAATAAAAAAAATATTTTAAATGAGATTTTAACAATTCAGGACCCAAAAGGAAACGACCATGTATAGGTTAGAGTGTATAACATGTAACATGTATAATATATAACATGTATAACAATCCTTTAAAATGTTAACTTTTTATAAATATTAACTTACTTAGTGTTTAACAGCATCTATCATAAATAAATAAATAAATAAATAAATAAATAAATAAATAAATAAATAAATAAATAAAAAATAAATAAAAAGGACATTATTTACATTGTGTACAGCTGAATTTCTTCATTCTTGCAATTTTCTGGTGAATGATTTATGCAATAAACATAAAAGTTTGAGCAGGAGGGGTGAGAACATTTCCTTGTGAACTATACCGAAGTAACCCCTAAACAATGTAAAATGAGTTGTGCATTAATTGATAAATGACAATCATCATCCATTTGTTATAGTTCAAAATAGTCAAAATACATGGGTTTTGTCTATATTTTCTCCATGAAATTATAACATTTTACAAGTAAATTGGTTTAGAAAAGCTACTTGTAATGTTTATTATAAATCACATGCTGAATGAGTCATATCACGTGAGGCTATAATTTTAAAAATAGTAACTGGGAAAACACCGACCTTCTTTCGATCTTATTTTGAGGATAAAAATAGCGATACAATTAAAGATAATTATACGTGGTAAGTTAGTTTATGAGTTTTATCTATTGTTTATTTTGTTATATATATATACATGTATATATGCCGAAGTAAACTATTGTATAAACCACCGAACACTGAATGCAATTCAATATTTTACATGTACATGTAGTACAGTTTTACTTAAAAGGATGTATATGTTTGTTTATACATATTAAAACATGGTATTGAAGTTATTTTCGTTATTTTCCTTGCATAAATCCAAAAAAGTACACTCTTTAATAAGAAATATTCACAATACATATTGTTTGTGTTGAATGCAACAGTTTCTCATGGACGAACCATCGCAAAAGTTTCTGGTTAGTATTCGTTTCAATTTCGAAATTTCGTTCAGGTGAATTTAGACTAGTTTAACACTATTTTAATGAATATATAAAAAGACTAATTTTACGTGATCTGTAAGGCTAAAAAATTTTGTTCGGCACCTTAAAATATGCACGACCCTACCATTTTTAGGGTTGATGAAATATTAAAAAAAAATGAAAAAAAATTCACAATTTCCCATAAATTTGATTTCAAATTTAATTTTTTTATTAATGAAAACGATGTTAAGATACTCTTAAAAGTCGGCCAAAACTTTGAAAAAAATAGCCAAAAGAAATATGCGATCAGAAACCACGAATTCGCCGTATGAGGGCAACTGCACTGCACTATTACTTTGAATTTATTTTAAAAGAAATTTGTTAGATTGTCAAATAAATAACAGTAAAATTTTGTCATTAAAATCAACCACGGTAAATTTTGCCTTAAATTACAAATTTGATTTTTTTACAATGCCTGACGAAATTGCCGATAAAATCTTATGATGAACAAACATACATGTATTTGATTTGATATAACTTAAATCATCAACAACTAGAACTGTGACTGTTTCAGCAGAAAACAGACACGTTTTCATTTGCCACATATTTTTGCGATGCTGCTTTAAAGTCACCAAACAGGAGTAATGTCTTATCAAAATGTGTGTTAAACACTTAAAATGTAGTTTATGAATAAAAATTGCTTTAATTATTATCTATATTAGTTGAGATGGTGATATTTGTTAGTATATGTTGGTCACATATTCAATGAATATTTTTAAGGGAGGGGCATAATAATCTGATGATGTAAGGTTTAAAAAATTATTCTTGAAACCTGTACAGTACAGTGTGTTACCCATTTGGGACATTTTACCATTGTCTGCATGTAATTAATTAGTTTATATGTAAGAATAAAGTTGTTACTGCTTTACATCAAAATATATTTTTCACAGTTTGAACTTTAATGCCTTTAAAAATTCACAATGGCATGGGCTGTTTCACACACAAAAAAATCCAAAAAAAAAAAAAAAAAAAAAAAAAAAAACAACACTGGTAATGAACAGGTTTCATAGCCGCACAGTAACAAAAAAATGGTGGCTGAGTTTGATCAGAGGCATGATCAGAGGTTTCATTGTCAACATCTGCAGATCACGAACACTTATGTTTACATTTGAACACCTGATAAAACAACAGATCTAAGTCGTAAAACAAAGAAATCATATTGAGATTTTTTAATTACTCTAAATGTAAATTTTCAAGCATAGAAAACATCTTGAACGCCTATTTGCAACAGATATTGAACGCCAAGACGCGTTCCATTTCTTAATACTAGTGTTCAACTTTTGTCTCCAACCGTTCATATACTAACGCTTTATGAACATCTAGTGTTCAAATTTGAACGTTGACGTTAAAATCTTAACAACAAACCATTCAATTATAGAACATGTTATGAACATTCAGGTGTTCTACTTTTAAATTTTTAAACGCATAGAACATGTTCAAAATTAGGTATGTTAAAAGTTAGAACACTGATGAACACTTATGTTTACATTTGAACACCTGATAAAACAACAGATCTAAGTCGTAAAACGAAGAACTCATATTGAGATTTTTTAGTAATTGTTTGTACATGTTAACATGAATCTTGCGTTTCATATCAGAACACAAAACTATGAGTAATAATCACACAGCAAAGTAACCTGTCTCTCAATTTACTAGCATTGTTTTACTTAGTGTTATTACATGTTGTATTTTTATGTGTTATATTCTTGTGTGCACGAATGCAGTCTCCTTAACATAACACATGAATTCAGGATGATTTCCTAAATTTCTTCTCAAATACAAACTGCTGCGAGAGTCTTGAAAACATAAACAATAAACAATATTCTATGTCGAAAACAAAGTTTCAAGTAACTGAATTTTAAACATCAACGGACAGTCTCCAAAGCAATAGTGCTCCCCTCTGTAGTGTATGTCATCAGTTTGTGCGGGGTGTTTTCATTTGTCTCCAATTTAGCTGGAAAATCATATTCTTCACTATCCTGGAAAACATTAATGGAATTTATTAACATGCTGTTGATTTAAAGGCTTATAGTTGCTTCCTCTGTGATAAATCATTTTTTACAGTCTGATATGGAGCAGCGTAAGTGGTTGACATACATGTACGAGGGTTGTCCAAAAAATTCGTGCACTGCAGTAATTGTCGTAAGAGTTATTAATAAAAACAAATTAATTATATATCACTTGAAGGGGAAATCTGTCTCAAATAAGAAAACAAAAGAAAAAGCCGGGTAACTGGCGTGTCGTGTAAAAGAATGGTCATTAAGTTACCTTAGTAACGTAATACCGGCGCACGGCAAAAAATTGGGTTTGTTCATTACTGTAATTGTATTGTTTGTTGCTTGTAAAGTGGCATTTGCTTTTTATGTTATAATTTGTTTTACTGTCAAAAGAGGAAATGTTGATGCATAGTATGTTGTAGTTTTTATTGTTCTTATGCAACAGACATGTAACATATCCCACCAGTGAACGAATATATTGGACAACCCTCGTCACATAGTCCGGCATTATGGATGGACGTCTGCCTGACCGGTTGTCATCGTCTACCGACTCTCGCCCTTCTACACAGCGTTTGTGCCATTTAAAAACCAGCCTTGGTGACACTGAACTTGTCCCCGCTTGCCATTATAAGTTCTTTGTAGGTATTTGTTTGTGTTTTACCAATATTTGCACAAAATGTAATGATCGTCAGTATTTCCAGACATTTTTACGTAATTACAATATTGACGACCTCACACAAATGTTTGTTTACGACATTACAATAGGGCAAATGACGTAATATTTTATAGTGACGTTTGGAATACGTACACATACTTTTCCCTGAATTTTAACGCTTATATGTTGTGTTTTAAGAATACCGTGATGCATCAAAGTAATGAACTAACCCACTTTTTTGTCGTGCGCCGGTATTACGTTACCAAGGTAACTGTATGACGGTTCGTTTTCACGACATGCCGGTTACACGTTTTTTTTTTCTTTTGTTTTCTCATTCGAGACAGATCTCCCCTTCAAGTGATGTATAATTAATGTTTTTATATCAAGAACTCTTACGACAATAACTGCAGTGCACGAATTTTTTGGACAGCCCTCGTATATATATTATGTATAAGCATTATCTAACGATTTATCGGAGTCCGATTCATCCTTGAACTTTACATGACCTTTACCATCAATTGATTGAATTCTTTATATTTTTATAATTTTTTTCATTTATTTATGGAAATGATTCATACCTGGACAAAATAATATGTATTACTAGACAGACCTTTTTAAATTAAGAAAGGAAAACCTTCATTTTTCTTTCTTTAATTTTCTGTTCAGTTATTTATTTAAAGGTCCATTATGCCTCAGAAGGGTACTGAGCAGTAATATATTTTTTCTTCTCAAAAACTGTTTATTTTTAGTAATTTGTTACAGTGTCCAAAATATACTCATATGCTACATGCATGAACTATCGTCTGCAACTGGCAATTAGAATAGATATAGAGAATAAGTATTTTGTATGGAAGTCAAAATACTACTTTGTTTACATTTTGCTACTTTAACGACACATTACTGCACGTTCAGCACTCCGTTTTCAGTTGTAAAACATCTAACATGCTTTTTTAGCATTATTTAAGCATTTTTATACACATGCTTGAAATTTCTAAAGAAATAAAAAATATGGATTTCTGAGGCATAATGTGCCTTTAAACTGCTTATAAAAAGTAAAAAAGTCGAGCGTGCCCACGCCCGGTCGTGGCTCTTTTTAACATTGTAATAATTTATATGTACATAGATGAGACAGAAATAAATGCATGTATGATGTTTTACTGCATTTTTCCAAAAATGTATCATTCTGTAATCAAACATGAAAAGTTCACGTTTTCTTGTAGATAATATTTTAAAGTGTCAGTCTCAACTGTTGTCTATCCTATTATATTTGAAATGTTGATATAATGTCTGTCTAGGGGTTTAGAATATTAAATTCCCCATCAATAATATTTTCGTTACCAAAAACAAATGTGTTAGGTAAAACATTACTATGGTGATCATCCGTGTTAGAAATATTTTTAAAACTTTTCCAAATAAAACTGTTATTTTTTCTTTTCTTTTACTGCGTCATAACAATTTACTCTTGCGTTTTATATACACTTATTTAAAATCTTATAATTTCAATGTTTTTAATTTGCGAATTTAAATTTATGATAAATCAACACTTTTTTCATCTGATTCCATTTAATTTGATGTGAAGAAATTATTTTCCTATTATCAGTGTCATAAGTGCATCGTAGATTACCCGAATGCATTTAATGAAAGATTTATTCTTAACGAGTTTCTTCATGAGTTAAAGTTAATATTTGAAGTAAGTTCTTTGATACGTAGATTATACATTTGGAGACACAAGATAATTAATAGATAAATATTGGGAGTTCTTGTAACAACGCAATTTGGGGTCAAACGCATTTTGGTGTCCATACATTCGTCCATCACATTTGAGTTTGACGATCTTAACGCGGCGCTTTTAAGCCTGAGATACAACCAGTAAAGATATTAAAGATATATCCCTACAATGACAAGTGGTAAATAAAATACGTGTAAATCACATTTGCAAATGTTCTAACACGTCGAGGATAATATGTAGTTATTGCTGTTTCTTTTTCATCATTCAGAAATTCATCTTCATTTAGTACAAACCAATGCATTTTTCCATCTCGAAATTCCAGGCTTCCGGAGAAAATGAACTCTTATATAGCCAGAGGCATTGTATTTGACGTGAGGAAAAGCGTTCAAGGGTTTTGTTCATGTGTATGCTTTGGTCAAAGGTGTTCCAGAATATGTCCATCAATTGTAACAGCCATTCTGATACCTTCCGTCTTTATTCTACAAATGACAGGACTATTTGTTGATCAATGGGTGTTTGACGGTCAGTACTATGGTTTTGACAACTCAACACGCCTTGCCTGCCTTGATAGAGGTAAGACTTGATGATTCTATTTTTACAGTGTCACATTTATGCTGTCTTTCCGTTTCAATTCGTCAATAGTAATTTTGTCATAAAATGTCAGAGGTATTTCTGTTGGTAGGTTATTTATACCTTTGTTGAAAGGCAAGGGATATTTCTTTTAGAAGGTCAATTTTATATCTTCGTTGAAAGATCAGAGGTATTTCTGTTAGATGTTAGAATGCCATTTATACCTTTGTTGAAATTTCAGAGGTATTGCCGTCTAGAATGTCGGTGATATTTTTTACTCTTATATATGAACAGCTATTTCGGGGTCTATGCAAATAGGTCACGTATAATGAGAAATTAAAAGAATAAAAGAAAATATCCGAGGACTATTTGATTTGTCATACCACAATAAGTTGTTCGTAGTATTTGTTTCTAAAACTTTTTTTTTAATTAATTAAAACGTAACAATCATATCTGGATTTCGCTTTGGTTTTATGGAAAATGCATACTTGAATATCTAAAAATCACTATTGCCATGGCTTTAATGATAGTTTGCATCGACGTATGTATTTAGCATGTGTTCACTAGATAATGGTAACATTATCATTGTTTCAGGATATAACTCTGGATCAGATAATTACAGTAACTGTCTGTGTGCATTAGAAATTTCGTGTAATACATTAACCTGCATACTTTTATTAATCTGGTTGTTGGTTGGATGTAAAACATGCTGTCAAACAATGGACATTGACACTTGTAGAGTTTGCTGTGTTTGTATTCTACCTTCCCTCAATATAATCTCAGGTAATTCATCATCATCATCATCATCACCGTCATCATCATCATCATCATTGTCATCATCATCAAGAACAACAATATCTTGTCTGCAATCAACTTTCACAGTGTTCTAATTCAAACTTGGACACATCCTCATTTAACAATATTTACATTTATGTCCGGTACGAACTTATTTAACACGGGGACATTAGTATCGTCCATAACACGGTGACATTAGTATCGTCCATAACACGGGGACATTAGTATCGTCCATAACACGGGGACATTAGTATCGTCCATAACACGGGGACATTAGTATCGTCCATAACACGGGGACATTAGTATCGTCCATAACACGGGGACATTAGTATCGTCCATAACACGGGGACATTAATATCGTCCATTACACGGGGACATTAGTATCGTCCATAACACGGGGACATTAGTATCGTCCATAACACGGGGACATTAGTATCGTCCATAACACGGGGACATTAGTATCGTCCATAACACGGGGACATAAGTATCGTCCATAACACGGGGACATTAGTATCGTCCATAATACGGGGACATTAGTATCGTCCATAACACGGGGACATTAGTATCGTCCATAACACGGGGACATTAGTATCGTCCATAACACGGGGACATTAGTATCGTCCATAACACGGGGACATAAGTATCGTCCATAACACGGGGACATTAGTATCGTCCATAACACGGGGACATTAGTATCGTCCATAACACGGGGACATTAGTATCGTCCATGACACGGGGACATTAGTATCGTCCATAACACGGGGACATTAGTATCGTCCATAACACGGGGACATTAGTATCGTCCATAACACGGGGACATTAGTATCGTCCATAACACGGGGACATTAGTATCGTCCATAACACGGGGACATTAGTATCGTCCATAACACGGGGACATTAGTATCGTCCATAACACGGGGACATAAGTATCGTCCATAACACGGGGACATTAGTATCGTCCATAACACGGGGACATTAGTATCGTCCATAACACGGGGACATTAGTATCGTCCATATAAATTTACAAATTTAATCAAAGAGTGTAGAAACAAAGTTTTATATGTCTTTACAAGTTGCTTAATAAAACTATCAGTTTATACATGTATAAGTTGTTCTTCTATTATTTCACCATGTTTGTTTTATAAATAAAATGACAAATGTTTATCTTTCAGGGATTTTAAACTTGTGTTGTTGCATTATTGCAATGCAATTCTTCCATGAAAACAAAGACAGACAGTTATCATACGGATTTTCGTTTTTTGCGTACGCAATTTCCGGAATTTTAACATTTGTGATTTCACTTGTGTCTTTGTGTGGATATGTTTGCATAAAGGCGTTTAACTTGAGGAATGTTTATTATATTCAAGCTGGCAGTGATGATGCAGAAACAGAGACAGACAGACTTGTAAGGACATAAAACTGCTGAAAGTTCAAGATATGGAAAGGCTTGTTATATAGTTTGAATTCGTTATTTTTAAAAATTCAGTAGCGGATTTTAATGACCCTCCATTGTTTTCACTTAAAATGTTTTGTTGTCTTTTTTTAAGTTTAAGCAAAATCCAGTGTCAATCACATGAATGACTCTGTATGCTGTAAGATGTAAATATTAGAAAAGTGTTTGCTATTTTCCTCATGAAATTTTTCGTCATTTTAAATTATTTCAATATTCAGTGTTTTGTATGCTGATACACGTAGCATGAATAATATATTATGACTTTTATTCGCACATTTTGGATATAGCACGGTGAAAACTGGGTCATTACTGCGTTACCATTGAGAAACATTAGTTTTTAGAAAGATTCTTGAATTAAGATATATTTACAAAATTATATGTACTTTTAGTGATAAATGAGTTGAACCAGGGTAGTTTAACAACTTTAACAACTTTAAATGTTTATATATAAGGATGCTCCATTGATAGATGATATGACTGGTTTTCTGAACCCATCCTCTTTCTGTTTTACCAATTCTGACACATTTACCTGTTTCAATTACCATTTTCAGATATGTTTTTCTTTGGTTTTGTGTCTTTCTATTTCAAAACAATAGTTTCTAAAGTTAGATAACGATGAAATAAGTAAACATTTCTTTATCTAGAGTTAAGAGTTCTTAAATGGACTCCACTAAGGATTATTGACTAAACGGAACTGGAAATATATTTCCGAGAATTTGTGTGTAATTTATTTTAGGTCATTAATGCACACTGTGCATTCCATGGTGCATAATGGGAATACTTTTATTAAGTTTTGTGGTGTAGTGGTTAGCATACTGGACCGGCAATCCAGAGACCCATGGTTCGAGTCCCGGCTGCGGCATGCCGATTCTTCGTGCGATTATTCTATATATACATGTAATTTCCCGTTCCTGACTTTCTTTCTTTCATATATAAACATAAAACACCTGGTGTTTTGAAATACAAATTATTCTGGTAAGGAGAAAATAATTGTTGAGCAATAAAAACGAAAATAAAGAATGTTGAGAATTTGTAGAATTAATTTGATTGACTCTGATCATAAGCACATCTTTAATTTATTGATTTAACTTCTTCACCGTCTCATTTTCTATGATATTTTCTGATACATTTGATAGATCCCTACTCTGACCATTTATTTGAATTACAATAGATTTCACAATAAACATTGACATGTGCTCTTTTGTTTCTACTGCATTTAGGGCCATGTAGGGATATATCCATACTAAAAAGAGCACATACACTTTATGTTATTATTATTGCTGAATAGAATAACATTAAAGTAGACTGATTGTTTAGCACAAAGATTGAAAATCTTCTGCTTTTTGTATACAAATTGATGTATATGTTTTCACGTGATCTTCCTGAAGTATATTATTCATCTCCCGCGGTCTACCCTGACTCTGGAATCTACAGGAGACTAACTTGTGTGTAAAATTTCAGATCATTCAGTGCGTACTTTAACTAAAACTGCTTTTGGACCTTAATTGAGTTGCCGCATGCATGAAATCATTGCTAAAAATAAATAAAATAATAAAAATAAGATTACATTTGTAAAAAAGGCTATGGCACCGTATTAATACAGCACTAAATAGTAGGAACAGGTGTAGATTTATTTTGTTTCTATACAATTGAACTTTCTTTGTCATAATGCAGCAGTATCTAGTGATTATTTTTTATTTTTTTTTTATTTTTTTATTTTTTTTTTGGGGGGGGGGGGGTCAACGTCATATATCAGCATATCAAAATTAATGTTAGGCAATGTGCAGATGTGGCTTAGGCCGTAGTGCAATAATTCATTAAACAAAAAAGAGTTCTTACATGACAAAATTTAGGTATTTACTGTATTACACATTGAAATACAAAAAAGTTATATTCTAAGTTAGATACTGTCTTTTCAATTAAGCATTACCTATTTCTGCAAACATAAAAAAACATTTACGATTAAAAATCATCATTATATATATATATACATGGTGTGAATCATTGGCGACGTCGGTGAGGCGTCGTCTCTTATGGAATGTCTTTTTTGTGATACAGTGTAGGAGCTGTTATTAAAAGTTTAAGTTTTACTTTGAAAATCTTAAAAATCAAGTAAACAAATATGTTTATATTTGTATTTAATAACTTTATTTGTAAAGCATGTGCATTGTGATATTTATTTTTATGAAATGGCTGGCTCGATTTAACAGCTTATCCCTTATTTTCTCTTTATTAAAAGCCAGACTCCGAACATTGTGTTCAACATGATCCTTTTTTGGTCATGTTTAAATTGAAGTAAAATGGGTTATTAAGCACAACTTTCTATCTATTGCAATTCAGTTTTTTTTTTATCTTTCCTTGTTTTTGAACACATGTTGTCTGTAAAAATTAAATGGAATCAAGATCTTGACCAAGAGCCTCGGTTGACATACAATGTCAGTATTGTTTAGTATTTCTGCATTTGCAATATCTTGGATGACTTATTCATAGGGTCAAGAACACAGGGTCAAATATAGCTGAGATTTTTTAGGCACAGTATTAGGCTTGCAGTTAAAATATGTTGATGTTTTAATTATATGTCTTTCATACGTCTATCACGTTGATTTGTTTGTTTATATTTTTTATGATTTAAAATTCCTTCTTTATAAAAGGTAAGTATTTTCGAGCTGGATTTTACTTTTCCTCACCTTTAACCAAGATTTAGGACGTTTACTTTCAGTAATATGTGCAGTTTTATATGAAATAAATGTACAATGTATACGAAAATGTTTTGCGTGTTTGTTTTTAGATACATTGTAATAGAAACCTATATTGCTGTATAGAACACTTTATAGTAAACATGTGTGTGGCGCCGTTATATGTCGCAACGCCGCTAAATGTCGCACTTATCGCTAAATGTCGCACCATTGCCGCTAAATGTCGCAACCGCCGCTAAATGTCCCAAAATCATTTGCCGCTAAATGTCGCAATGTCAACGTTAAATGTCGCAAGAATTTCCCATACCGTTAAATGTCGCAACACTGCCGTTAAATGTCGCAAGATGTAAATTCATGTTAAAATCATGATTAAAAATAGTATTATTTTACTTTTTAACGCTCTCATAGATATTTTTTTACTGTAATTGCCATTTAACAAAAAGTATCTTTGTTTTAATGAACCTAAATATCGAGGTTTTGAGCTGCTATATACTAGTAATGTAATCTTGACGCTAGAAAGCTTATTCTAGAAAGATACAATTGAAATTCAATTCTCAATAGATAAGTATTTTTCTTTTGTCTCCCTTTTTCATTTATAACCCTGATTGGCAACATCTTAAAGGTATTATGATATTGTCGCTATCAGAATTCGGTTTAAGTAATTTCATTGATTTGAAGACCTTTTTTGTTGCTAATTGATAATTTGAATCATAGGATAGAACACTTAGCATATTAAGCCCCGCCTATAAAGTAAGCACGAATGTCTGATAAAGCGTTATCATCCTGATTGACTATAGTGTATTGGGAATGATCAGTGTCCCTGTGAATGTCAATGTAAATCGTGCATATGCTTAATCCTCCTTATAAATATATATGTATGTCTAAAAATGGAAAAATATTTTAAAATCTTCAGGACATATGAGGGATGATCAAAAATAAACCGGACTGGGGCTGTCAATTGAAGAATTTTCAAACTATCACTTATTATAATATATCACAATGAATCGGAAAACTATATACCATATCTAATTTGATAACGCAAATAGCTTGTACGTAACAGCGATTTAAAAAAGCATGGCAACGCACACCGGCGCAGTAATAAATTTGCGCTGACGTTTAAAGCGCTTGAGTTTAAACTCTTTATTTTTACGCTATAACGTCACAGTATTTTTGCAAAATGACCTGTATATTGGCTCCTCCTCCTAACAAGTCATTTAATTAATAGGTTAAGATCAAAATCTAGGGAAATATGCCTATTTGGATATTAAATCTGCATTCATCCTTTGCAGGAACATTAATTGCTTGAATAAATAAACATTTGCCATTTTAAAGGATCGGGTTGCACTATTTTCATTTTCAACGTCAAACAATAATTTCTAAAAAAATTTATAGATATCGTTCAAATCGCAGTAGTTTAAACCTATGACTTTCTGTTATTAGGTTAAAATTTTGATTTTCTTACATTATAACATGTGACGTTTAATTTAAGTATTTACATATTAAGTGATTGAAATCGATGCCGAAAACTAAACCATCCGAATTCCTCAGCATAATTTGCACAAATTCATGGTCTTTAGTGTGAGCATCAGTTTTGAGTTTTCTTACTAAATGCAAAAGAAAAAAAAAGAAGAAGAAAATTAGTAATAAAAATAATTATGATATTAATAATAAGACGAATAACAATGATGATGCAATGGTATGGATGCGATCGCTCAACGGTTTCGTCGTCTCAATGTTAATGTGTTTAGGTTGAGGTTTTGAATTTTACATTAAAGGTGATCAATGGAGGTATGAAACGTCAAAAACGCATTAATGGGTAAACTTAAAGCATGTTGGTGCGTCCGTCCGTTGTTTCCACAGATTGCATTACCTTTAAATCTAATTTATCGTTCTTTATGTAGTAAAAACAAATGAAAAATACATTTCAGCAACATTTGGGAATATATATTAAAATCGTGCAATAAAATCGAAGTATTTAAGTTATGAGACGTCGCATGAAACAGGTCATTAATGAACGAGCGTAAATGAGTCATTTTTATTTCGCTGACATTAAATGATATCTCTATACAGACGCAAATGCCATAACTATGTGTCTGCCCCTTACTCTTATCCCATTTACGCAGCATCCTAAGTTGGGGCTTGATTTTTGTGTGTTTTGTTTTGTAGTTTAAAATTAATCTTATTTTTTAATACATCGGTGAAAATTTTAAGTGAAATATGTTATTTAAGGTTTGGAAAATTGAAGAAAGTATTTGGCACCCACCTTGTTTTAAGATTACCTTTACATAATGGTGTACCCCGTCTGTCAAATGGTGCCCAGCTTATCAACTGCAGCTATTCAATGATATTTAAGCTACTTTACTCCGAGGACATCAATTCCAACCCCTATTCCTTGATATATGAATCGAAAGTCTTACTCCCCTATAAACAAACATGAATTGTCCTTCGTACGGTGTACTGTTAGGGCCATCGCGTTTTCTCTGAGGACGGAAAACGCGAAGCATGACAGTACGATGGTGACAGTACGACAATACGATGGTGACAGTACGACAGTACGATGGCGATGCACGACAGTACGATGGTGATAGTCCATCGTACTGTCGTAGTGTCACCATCGTACTGTCGTACTGTCACCATCGTACTGTCGTAGTGTTACCATCGTAGTGTCACCATCGTACTGTCGCCTTCCGTTAGCGCATGAACGGCAGCCAAGATTCCCACCACTGCCTGCAAGCTCAGTCTGTCGAAGAAAACATTCAATGTTTAGTTTTTTCGTGGAAATGCATAGGCTTGGAACCATAAAAGAATGTTTACTTGTAAGTAACTGTATCAGTGTGAACAGGCTGAGCAAGCATTTTTAGTATTTACAGTAATTAGCATTTTTTTCTTCATTGGCGGAGGCAGTGGGTTCGAATCCCATGCTAGGAGGTGTTATTTTGAAGCCTCTTCAAAATATTTTTTGACATGATTACCATAATTACATAGTAAATACTTCAATCTGTCATTGTCGTAGTAACGTGTTGAGTAACTCACTTTTTGTTGCCATTAAAATCTATAATTTCTAATCTTTTAGCCCGAATGAGCTAAAATTCCAACTTGTGCCCAGTCAGGTTAATTTGATGTGTATGAAATTAATACATAGTACTAACCACGCAAGGACGCCACTGTTAGCTAACGTTAAACATTTGGCTTATTTAAACTCGAATTGAATTTGCCTAAATATGAAATTGTCTCACTCGTGAATTAATGTATATTGAGTAATGTAGCCGTCTTTACATTTCACGTGACAATGACTTAAAGAATAAACGTTTTCAGGAAGGCTTCAACAATAACATTATATATACAGGCAATTCGAATCACCTTCAAAATTAATAGAAACATTTATTTAAAATGTACCTAAATAGCCACTTCCACCTGTCTTTGATTCCAGTGTTGGCGTCTTTTCAACTTTAACTGATTCAGTTTCCTTTTCAATTGACGGACACTTATATTACAAAGAAAACGTACAATAGCTTGAACAAGAGCTGTCAGTAGGACAGTGCGCTCGACTTTTCGTGTTTGCCAATAAACAAGCAATCAAAGTTAAAACATGTATCTTTAAAGGATGAGGGCAATATTCAATGTATTTTTGAATTAAAAAGGGGCATAATTCTGTCAAAATCTTCACAGAGTTGTGTACTCCTGTCTGTTGATGGATGTCATGATGGCAAGTAAGTATGATTTAGTTTCAAAGCAATATCTCAAACTGTTTTGAAATCAAATGAGGTGGAACGAAATACTTAAGCAATATTATATGTCGATCAAGGTCCTTAAATTTTTTAAAGTAATGCGTGACAGAGTTATCATCTCTTGTCTATAGATAGGGGTAATGATTAAAGCAGCATTCAAAGTTTCAAGCACCATCTCAAAGGGTTGGGCATAATTCTATAAAACACTCGAGACACTTATATATACTCTTGTCTTTTGATTAGGTCTTCATGGTAAGTACATATCTTTAGTTTTAAAAGCTGTATTTGTAACGGTTTTTGAAATAAAGTGAGGTGTTAACCAAGCTCAATACACTTTGTAAGTACAAAAAGGCTCATAATTTCTGTCAAAAATCTTGACAGTGTTATGTACACTTGTCTGTAGATGGAGGTTATGATGGTAAACAGGTATCGAAAGTTTTCAAAGCCATGTCTAGTAATTTTAAAAATAAAGTGAGTTGGTACGAAAAACTTTACGATGTCGGGTTGAGTAGGAAAAGTCGAGCTCAAAATGTTGCAAATTCCTGAGAAAAAACAGTAATAAAAGGCAAGTACTTGATATATACTTAAGGACAATGAAAACGCACGCCCGCACTATATGCATTTTATTACATGAAAACAAAACACAAACGACTCTATTAGATATATATCATAACTTTAATACAAAACGCAAACTTAACAACTGAAAATAATTCAAAATGTTTAAAATCAAATGAACACCAGTAAAATCGAAGAACCTAAGGTGAAAATCCCAAAATCACACTTTTTCATGACAGTAATGCAAACTTAACAAAGGTATAAAAACCAAACTGAAAATCCAAAACAAAGTCCCTCATAAATGTCTATTCGTAATGTCACCGTCGGGATCTTTAGAAACAACAATGTCCTCCATCAGCGTCTCTTACAGATGTACATCGTCGCCTCATAGACCGTACGGTGCGGATAGTCGCCTGTGAAATCTGACGTCATTCGGCCTGTAGTTTAGTGCGAAAACGCTGGTGAAGCCGAGAAAATGTAGACCGATGGACACCAAAATGGTTGGCGCTTTGTTTGTAAGACAGACCAGACTGAATTTGTCCCTAAATCTACCAAGCGGTTATATCTTTGTAGAAACATTGCATACAATTTGCTAGCAAGTCTTCAGAAGTGTTTAAAATCTAGCACCTTCTATAGAGGAAAAGTGTGTATAAGCAATTTCTATGTGAGCTTTAACGATTCCTAAAACTGACCATTGGCATAGTTTAATATTCATTTTTTTCATAAAGATTTTAATTGCTTATTTGTGTCTAACATTTCTAGAAAGTTGCGAAAAAGAAATTAATAATTAGCAGTTTAAAAAAAATAAATAATTTCATTTCATAAAGTAACCATGAATTGGGTTCAATTTTTTTTCCGTTGTGATCTTATCACAATTAACCAAAGTGTTACTTTTGATTTTTTCGGGTACTGTCTTTATTATGCAATAACTTCATTAAAATGCAATCATTTTTCATAACTTTGGTATCCAAATGACCGGAATGTATTCGGTTTTTATGAAACTGTGAACAAATATTTAAAAGAAATATATTTTCTTTGTTAAAATGCAATTATCCCGACCGTGCGTTTTCATTGTCCTTAAGTATATAAACCTTAGAAACCGAAAAGTAGAATAGAAAATTTAATACACTGAAACACGTAAACCTTTATTGAATAACTAAAATAAATTGTAGAAAAGGTAAAACATGTCCATTCACAAATTTTCATTCCTAACACAAAATAGAATAGCCCTTGTAATAAAATCGAAGCATTGTTACTGTCATTGAATTGTAGAAGTCATGTAGAAGACACTACGACAATACGATGGCGATAGTACGACAGTACGACAGTACGATGGTGACAGCGCGACAGTACGATGGTGACAGTACGACAGTACGATGGTGCCAGTACGGCAGTACGATGGACTGTCACCATCGTACTGTCGTGCTTCGCCATCGTACTGTCGTAATGTCACCATCGTACTGTCGCGCTGTCACCATCGTACTGTCGTACTATCGCCATCGTACTGTCGTACTGTCACCATCGTATTGTCGTACTGTCACTATCGTACTGTCATGCTTCGCGTTTTCCGTCCTCAGAGAAAACACGATGACCCTCACAGTACACCGTACCTTCGTGAATGCATTACGTATGTTCCATTTCTGACAATCTTGTATTTACAATTTCGCCGCAGACGCTCTACAAAAATAGTTTATCAAGCAATTCATAACATTATCTTTAGCACCAAACCCAGTAATCCGCTAGTCAGCAAAGTAAACATTTATGTGGTAGTAAAATACACTGTCTCCCTTTAAAGAGCGAAAAAAAAATTAGCTATTCCTTTAAAGATTCTTTTGGTCATAATATAAACATAAGCAGCATGCATTGGGATTGAGATACAGGTATTTTGTTTGGGGTCTTTTTAACAGGGAGACGGAGTGTGGTGGATTAATTTCTTAATGAGGTCCGTCGACTGATTTCCACAATATAGCTTTCCGCTATGTTTAAATTTATGCAAAATTCCCGATTGTTTTCTCAATCTGTTTTGCCACAAAATCACATTTAAATGGGTTTAATTTAATGTGAAGACATAGCAGAGTCACTTAACTCAAGTGTCACACGATTATTTGCAGATGACAGATCATTAGCAGTAAAGGTTCCACGAGATAAAAATCATTATTGAAATTACTATCAAACCGCGATTCTTGAAATTATATCTGCCTGGGCAAAACAATGGTTAATACAATTTAATCTAATGTTGTTAAAACTTGTGGCCCGACCCTTTTGCTTTTATAATTAAAAACTACATGTAAATTCTTGAAAATAACTTTGTATTGCATGTGAAATTGTATCTATATTGTACATAAAGAAAAGCAATAAAAATATGATTAAACTAAATTTAAATGTTGCAAAGAATGCCAAAAACCAAAAGCTTCTGATGCAAAAGTGCAAAAAATAATCAATTTTCCTCACAATTCTTATGCAATTCAAATGTTATCTTTTCACAATTGACCATGACAGCTCAAAGTCTGTTTTTGTAGCTCAGTTAGGCGCCTTTAAAAAGATAGGATTGAAAACGTATTTATAGATGCTGTGCCTTCTAATATAATAAACATTCAGGGTCATTTTTCAATGTTAAATTATGAAACCGGGGTCATTTTTAAACGTTAAATTATGAACCGGGGTCATTTCTCAACACCTTCAAACAGGTGGTTCAAAAAATTCAACAGGTGGTTCAAAATTCAACGTTGAGAATTGACCCTGTGACCGTTGAAAATTGACCCCAGGGTCATTTCTCAACAGGGTCAAAATTTAATGTTACACCGGCAGTCCGCCTTTGGGTTTAAGTTTGCAGTGTCTATAATAAATATAATTATGGGGCAGTTTACCCACATTTAACTGTATTTGTGATACCGTCGACGGATTACCAATGCAGTAATTTAACTTTACTAATAATTAATATATCACCCTGGGAAAAAAAAGTTTTTCATAATGGGTGTAGTATACCCATATATATTTCTATCTGATTAAACATGGGTACAGTTTACCCAGATATATTTTTATTATGGGTGTAGTTTTACCCAGATTTATTTCTATTATCATATGGTGCAGTATACCCAGATATATTTCTATTATGGGTGTAGTATATCCAGATATATTCTATCAGATTGAACATGGTTGCAGTTTACCCCAGACTTATTTCAATTATGGGTGCAGTTTACCCAGATATATTTTTTATTATGGACGCAGTTTACCCAGATTTATTTCTATTATTGGTGCAATTTACCCAGTTATATTTCCGTAATATTGAACATATATGGGTGCAAATTACCCAAAGATATGAAATTTTTGAACATTTATAGTTGCATTTTCCCAGATAAAAATAATGTAATTTTCGTTCATTTATGGTGAATTTTGCACTTTTTCATTGCAGGTAATTCACGTAAAAAAATATAAATAAATAAGATGTAATAAATTTGTATCGTTGTGAAAGAACAAATTCGTTAACATGTGTTAAAATTTAGGTTTTCCGGTAATCCAATTCCTTGCATGGTAAGTTGGCTCATCCCTTATAAAGTCACTTTTCATTATTTTTCGTTTTGTGTGACATGTGCTCTTGTAAGTTTTGTGTGACCTGTGCATTTCATTTCATAGAGCCTTTACAATTTAGTATCTTATTATTTGAATCTACCTGCATATTGCTTGAACATTACGTGGGATTAAAAATGGGTTCTTCTTCGTCAGCAACTTCTAATGAAGAAGAAACTTTCTTCTAAGCCTTAGATAAATATCAATTTTCCTACGTTTGTGCAACATCATTTCCAAGCACTTAATTAATTTAGTCTCAGGTTTGTTTGCGACATTTTCTTATAGATATATGGCTGTTTTCTTTTTTTGGCGGAACGTATCAATAGTGACATACAAAAAAGAATCTATGTTATTAGAAAATAGGAATTGTTGATAAAGTCTTAAAACCCCGTAATCTTTTTGAGTACGATGGTGCCATTAACTCCTGTCTGGTCACGATACTACGTTTAATTAAATTTCGTTCGTGGTGTAAGATTAAACACACCAGTATGTGCAATTAAATCGTCATGACTGAGTCATTAATTTTGGTTTTTTTACCCGCTTTGGCGAAGGCTCTCTCAATTCTTCGAACCCCTTTTTGGCAAAAAATCTAACAAAAATCGGGTTTTGAAATCATGACAAGCAAACTTTTTTAAAAAATACGGTTTTATTTTATTTATAAAAATTAAAAAACTCTATTAAACTTTATGTACTTAATGACCATCATGAGGGAAATTTTACCCCAAACCATAAATAAAATAAGTTAAACATTTATTTGCATTTATTTTCATTTTTTCCCTTTAAAGGACTATGTTGGAAAAATAAAGGGTTTTATGCAGCGTTATTTTACAATATACAAATTAGTTTAAAAATACGCCAAAACTCAGAGCCAATTTGCGTTTCAGAAAAATGATTTTCATTTATATCACATTTTCTGTGCAATCACAATCATAGCACTTAAAAAAAAAACTCGCGTTTAAAAATGCCGTCGGAACTCACAAATTCGAATCAATAAAAAAATTGTTAAAATAGTAATCGAGAAAACTGTCTAAAACATAGAAAGGGATAATGGAAAAATGAAAAGGTTAAGGTAGCCACAGCACAGTTTTTTAATTAAAATAACTGATTAAAAAAAAGGGTAATTTGAGAAATTGAAAAAAAAAGAAAAAAAGGGAGAGAGAAAGAAGAAATTTTCAAGGACGTTGGTGACGTCAATTCCGAGAGCGACGTTGAAAAGTGACAGGGGATTGACTGTGGACATTATAAACTATGTTCGACAGTAGCTACGGACTTGTAATCAACTCTTACTAAGGAATTTAAAAAATAAATATTAATGCAATTATTATCACAATGGCCATAGCTTTTGCAGAATCGGTCGTGATGGAGATTTCGTCGCAGAAGCGGTGGATAAAATATGGCCGTTTGCTGCTGTCTAGATGTATATGGTCTACGACAAAGACTACTAATCAAGGATAATTAGCTTAGAACATTTTTGGCATAATTTAAAGATAAAGCATAGTGTGTTATGTGACATAAAATCAATTCAACTTTAAAAACAAAATGTTCTAAGTCACATTGAACACTTTGATTTTTAACAATTTTGAAAAAGAATTACAAAGACTTGTTCTTTCTCCAAATGTTTTCTTTAGGTTTTAACAAGGAAATATTAAATCCACATTATCTTTACGATATTGAGTTGTTCTCCCGACACCCGTTTAGTAGATTTTTTAAATTTTCAAAATCCGACCAATAAAATTAAAAAAAATATGCAATTCTAAATCTTTACATGCTTTTTTCTCAAAACAACAAAATGGCACTTAGAACAAAACGTTTTTTCAAGCGACTATATATATAATATATCTTCTTTCTGGTGGTATTTTTTTTTCGTTTTATTTTTTCATTAGGGGATATACAAAATGTATTTCCCATTTATGTTCCATGTATTTTTATTGTAAATGCATCTTTCATGATATCCTCACATAGGTTCATACCGCTGGATTAAATTATTAGGCATATGAAAAAACCATTATTATACGAAGACTTTAAAATCTATTTCCATTTTTACATATACATTTATAAGGAGGATTAAGCATATGCACTATTTTACAAGGGACGCTGATTATTTCCCACTACACTATAAGTCTAGTTTAATCGTGCTTACTTTATAGGCTAAGTGTTCCATCCCATGATTCAAATTATCGAATAAATATTTTTCAGTAGATCTATACAATAAATATTTTAATTATACAATAAATATTTTAATTATACAATAAATATTTTCAAATATAAATACATATAGAAAATTATCGCACACAAATATTTAAATGATGAATAAATATTATGGTATAGAATATAAAATTATACAGGAGTTAACAATATAGATATTGGATATAGGACAAAAATTTAATTTATTGAACATTGCAACGATTTAACATGCCATATTACGTAAACAGAATAAAAATGTTCCAGGAACAAAATATTTAGTTTGCTATTTCAAAGAAAGTTTTATTTCATACAAGCATTTTTTGGAAGTATTCATTTTTTTTTTTCCAAACAATACTTTTTGCATTGGGTATATTAGCTTTATACACTTTAAGGACCCGAATGATTTTTGGTGTACATCGAATATTTTTATGGTTTTCGAAGCCCGAGGGTAACTACTAGTGCTCCTTCGTCCGACTTCACTGATCGTTGGCCTATCATTGGACTATATTGCTTTCAATTTCTTTCATTTACGACAACATAAGACACACGCCCTGGGGCCTAGAAACACATATGCATTTTGTTTCACAATAAAAAACAGGATAGAACCCCATATGTATCTAAAAAAATGAGCATCGGTTTAAAAAGTATGGTGAATTTCCGCTGATCCAGATGTGAAGCTTTTTAAAGTTTTTAAACAGTTATATAAAATTCACAATCATTTTCTTAAGAAAATCGAAATGTGATTCTACCCTCCTAACTCTCCTCTATGTTTACTCATTTTTGTTTTGATTTCTATGTAGTCTTCATCGAGATATTCTTTCCGTCGTGGGTTCTGCTGTGTCCAAAACATGCAATGTATCACAAAACGGACTAAAAAATCCAGAGATTTACGAAACTCAATACAGAGCGATGCTTTAACCATTCAGACAAACCTGATTTAAACATTTATTGAGATTTTGGCTACAAACGAAGGAATCGCCTGCTCAAAATTGCATTTGAGCTCCATACTGTGTTGAGGAGATCCATATGCATTAATTGTTATAAAAAATCGCATCAAAATTACGGAATCACTTTCATTAAGTGTAATCTCATTGTGTTAATCAAAAACTATTATCCAAAACAGACACATTCTATGACGAGCTTGAATAACATAGTATCCATATAGAAAGAGATAAAAGACATTCTGCCATATGAAGGCATTTGTAAAATACGTAAGATATAGTGGAAGCCTTATTTATTTTGATTTATTGACGTCGTGTGCACAGCATTCTTCCCTTTTACGCCGTCATGCATTTTAATTAATTAATTAAACTAATAATTCACTCAGACTGCACGTCTGCTTAATAGGGGAGTAATGGAAGCGTGTTTGAATTTTGCTTATGATGCAGTAAGGCCGTTTTTTTGTATAATATCTATATGGTTCACTTCATGCCCATAGTCGCAATTATGGGTCAATGCCTTATTTGACTTATTTTTATGCCTGCTCTGTAACTCTTTGAATGCATTGAGCGGACATCAGGGGGTCGAACGTATAGCGGTGCGATACTCCTTTAAGCGCAGTGAATTTCATGCGATACGCCCTTAATGCGGATTTACCTATGTAAAAACACGCTCAGAGTGGAGTGTTTTTATTAAGTATTTCATAAATCTTTGATTACAATGCATATTTTGTATTGAGGATGTGAAGATAGGACCGACAGACATTTCATCAAAATACAGAGGCCTAAATTCATAACTAAAAAGTTATTGAAGTAAACTGACGTCAACTA
>NW_026864967.1:0-24266 GCF_026571515.1 Ruditapes philippinarum | reverse complement strand
CTCCAAATAAAAATCTCCCGACTTACCAGTCTAGCCCCAAAGATTTATATAATAAAAAATGACAAAAAATGAGTCTCAATCTCATACAAACTCAATCATTAAATCAAACCTTAACCAGGTGCCTTGCTAAAACTACAACAGATACCATGATTATCCTTTAACTAAAACATAGCATCCATCTGTATGATAGAACCTAAATTACTTAAATTGGTTCTTTGATCATAGAAATAAAAAAGTAAAGAGTAATTTGCAAGCATAGTTTCTTGAACTCTGATATTTAGTTATTCTAATTAGTTAAAAATCAGGAAATTGTATTGTTGTGTTGTTTGAAAATATCAGTTGCTTTTACTTCTTCTTAAGGAAGATCAACATGTCAACATGGTGTGACTACCCATTCTCACAAAGCCTTTTTGTATCATTATGTAGTAACAAGTAATTTCAAATAGACCCATTACATTGCCTACATTTTACACATAGACATATGCCAGGAATTCCTCTTCACTTGTAACCAACATTGAACTACTACTCCATTACACAATACCACATTATGTGACTGCCAATTTTCATGTCACATAGTTACGATAAAAATATATTTTAAGATGGAAAGAATTTTTATATTGGACACTATCAAAGAATAGTTTTAAGAAACAAGCTTTGAAAACACAAGAGCATCGGTCATGTTAATTGTATATAGATATTTCTTGAAGGACAATAGAAGGATGGTCACAGTTGCCCTGTTTACAACAAACCAGATTCTTGATTGATTGTTAACATTTAACTAGGAACTCTTTTTTTCAGTTTTTTTACAAGTCTGATTTTATTTTTTCTTCTTCTACGATATTTCAGGTCGAGCATATGGTAATCTGGGCCTATCCCATGAGTCTTTGGGAGAATATACAAAGGCAATTAAATACCAGGAACAGCATTTGAGTATTGCTGCACAAATGAATGACAGGGTCGCAAAAACACTGGCGTATAGTAGTTTAGGTATATACATGTATATGAATTAAATGTACGGTATTACTTGTTGACACTTTTCTTCAGATGCGATCAGACATTTATTTGTATATTTAAGGCTTCTATGTCAAGCTCACTTCGAAGTTTATGCAATAAAAATAAATAAAGAATTTTCATCCTAGGTGTGCCAATATTCTCGGTTTCTGCAAAATGATTTATGCATGTTACCTTTTTCAAGGAACTCCATTGAAGTTTTTTTGATATGATGGGACTGGAAATAATTTTTGTTACATTAATGTTTCATTTGATGTAGGTCTAGACCAATAACCATGATAACTAGTGTGCAAAATTTCAGATCATTTCCAGAAAATTTATTCTAATCTTATTAATTCTAAGTCATTACAAAAACAACAATACTAGATATCATAATAAATTTTCATACAGCATATTATGATTAATTGTCTTGTACGGCATAATTATTGATATTAAAAAAAATAAATTTCAGGGCGAGTGCATCATGCTTTAAACAATCACAAGAAAGCTGTTGAATATCTCCGTCAAGGATTACAAATCGCCGAGCAGCTGGGTCGCATGGAGGATGAGGCAAAGATACGTCACCGTCTGGGTCTCGCACTCTGGGGTAACAACGACCACGAGGAGTGCCAGCAACAATTGTATAAAGCCTCGGAACTGTTTGAAAGTATTCGCCGCGATGCCCAGTTTAACAGTGAATACAAGTTGTCGTTGTTTGACCTTCAGACTGCCTGTTACCAAGCATTACAGGTAAAATATGTTTGCAACTGGAAAGAACGTCATTTATATCCAAATTTTAAATGCTTTTTGAAAATATTGTTTTTGTATAGAGTATTATGAAAGCATTTTATTGGTTGATCTTCGACACTAAGAATTGCACTTTCTAAATATAGAGCTCTACTTTTATACCATACATATTATACATTGTGGGGTTTAATTTTATTACGTAAAGTCTTCAATATTTTCTAATGCTGACAGACCATGGCCGGAAAACCATACCCTAGTTAGTTAGTGCCAAAAGATATCATGAAACCCATTTTGCTAGGATCTTTAAAAATGCCCTGTCAAAGTTCAGTTAAGCTAAGTTTTTTTATAGAATGGGGAAGAGTTTTTTTTTGTTCTAGCTTTGAAACTACTTTTATTCTTACAAAATATCGTGTAACACCAAAACATTTGACATACTTAGAAGACGGATAATAATACACTGGATTGTGTATGTTTTTTTTTCCTCAAAAAAAAAAAAATGAAAGATATTTATGTTAATTTATTGCATTAAAATGAGATACTATAGTCATTTTTTTAGGTAAATGACCCAGTCTATTCTTCTTTCTGATTTTAAAACGACCATAAAAAAAAGAGTCAGATTCAAATTACTGCGCAAGATGAAAGAAATGCGATATTGTGTTGTCCCAGTCATCAACTTACATAAAATATTCGTACAATTGTTCTTCTTACATAGATTTATAGCTTTGTAAACACCTAGTGTGCCCTAATTTCATTTTACATATTTTTTACTGGTTACCTAAGACAGTTTGCAAGATAAATTTCGTATTTTTTTTTCTTTGTCGTAAAATTTGTAAAATACTTTATTTTGCATTTTTTCTTTGTGCTTGACATAACGCCAGAATTTGATACTGTACATATTTTTTAATGTGTTTTATTATTTTACGCTTGAGACTAGTGATATAGGTGCGGTTATATAACACCCTTCGTTATATATCTAATACCTGCTGAGGTCTTTTGAAAATAATAGCCGATTGTCTCGCGGTTATAGTCGAATTAACGTAAAAAAATTGTTGCCTATACAATAACACAATAACAGATACTGTAACAATAACCTTGTTTGCCTTGTGCGCTTGTTTTTAGAATTTGATCTTAAATTGTTCAGTATGATAATGGTTTTCCTTTGGCATTTATTGTTATTAAATTTTGGTAAAGCATTTTGTAAATTGCTAAAGATACTGTAAAGTTGACTTTTATACGGTAAATATGACAGGTTGTAGCTTGCCTGTTAACCCTTTAATCTGACAAATTTCCCAAAAAGGACTTGTCCAGCTTCTATTTCTTAAACAGTCCAATTATTATTACTAAGTTTTTGGGTAATAATCAAAATGAAAATATAAATTGGGTCAGCCATCATTTTAATACCTGGTCAAACTGCAAAGGTGTGCTCTACCAGTTTCAGCAGGTTAGGGATTGGTAGTTCTACTTGTGCCCACTTGTGCCTGAAATAATGGACTGCAGCGATCTTTCTTTATCAATAAACCTGAAAATGTGCCACATGACCTTTTCGACATAAAAAGAAAAAAAAATTTGCTTGGCTTGGGTGAATATTGTTCGTTTAAATGAAGGCTAAAAATAAAGATGTATGCATTTAATCAAATACCTATTGAGCTCTGTTTTGCCATTTAAGCCTTCTAGGTATATTGTCATTTTTAAAAGAACATGTTAGTTCACCATGTCATATACTTGACACTAGATAGTAATTAAGTTAGATGCAGCAAAAAATATTCCGACATTCATTTCTGCATTATTGTAGACAAAACATGTATAGTAATTTAGGGAAATTTTGTAGCAATTTAAGACAAAACATTGCTTAAAATTAAAATATTTCCATTAAAATGGATTATAAATGTAATGGGTTACATTTTGTGACATATTTCTGACATTAATGTTGTTTAGATGGCCTTGTAATTTAGGGTAATTAACCTAACCAAGTTTAAGAAACATGATTTGATGTAATGGTTACAATAAGTTGATTTCTGAGGAAGTGCACAACAAAAAATGATGCTAAAATTCATGAGAAATGTTTCATTTAAGGTGTAACTGTAACATTAGATCTTCCTAAAGGCTGAATTAATACATATAGTAACATATATAAAATCAAAGCACGTGTTTTGAGTCGTTACTGGCTGAAAATGTGACCAGGGTGTTTATTATGGTTCTTTAGTGGTTAAAAATGTAACATGTTTGAAAAAAAGGGCATATAATTGTTGTTTTTTTTAATGGCTGAATATATTATTAGCATCTGAAATGTGGGCTTTTATTTTGGGTTTGTAAGGGCTGACTTTGTACAGCCTGTATGAAATAAGGGCACTCAATTTGGTTCTTAAGTTGATAAATGTACAGTATAAAAAACTTTGTAAACTGTCCATGCAAATTACAAGAGGTGTAAAGGTATTTATGTATGGCACTGTAAAACATCTAGCATAGAAATTTCCAGTCAAGTACTATCAAAGAAGTGTAACACATATTTTAAACATATTATTACAGAGGGTGCTTGTTACACTGGACAGACATCCCGAAGCTTTGGTTGTCGCCGAGAGGGCGTGTACACGTGCATTTATTGATTTATTGATGGAACGGCAAGCAGGAAGTGAAGGTTTCTATGGTAACCATGTGACTGATCCTCCACCAATCACAACAGACCAGATCCTCAGTATTGTACAGAAACAGAAAAGCATGGTTTTATATTTCTCGGTGGCGTCCGGTTTCCTCTACAGTTGGTTGTTGACACCAAGAGATGGTAAGTCAGATACCTTGCTTTGGATTAAGAACCAGTTTGAAGCAGTTACTGTATAAAACAAGTGCCTTTTCAATCATTTTACCAGTCGGCATTCTTGGATTTTGTACCCGTATTTATTAATTTGCATCTCAACAAGTAATTGCCAACTTCTCCACTATATGTACTGGAATGAGCAGTGGTCAATTAAATGACCCTTGGAATCATTTCTTTCGTTTCATTCTCATGCAAAAAATGATTGACCGCCGCCACCACCACCTTCACAACGCCACCACCTCCACACCACCACCACCGCCACCACCACAACCACCATCATACCACCACCACCACCACAGTCTTGGGTTTGAAACATGAAAACATAAGTGTTACTCTATCCGATATATCAATCCAATATATCAACCAATGTCAAAATTCTTTAAATTCTTTTTTTTTCTTTTAAATCTCCTCTCTTTTTTTCCAGGAATTTTATCCTTTTGTTGTGTGATATTATTTTGCATTGTCATCGGTTTTAATCAGAATTAAATTAGATAATGTAGAATTTTTATGAAAGGGAGAAAGTGTTTAATTTTAGCAGACAAAGATTAGTTAGCTGCTAATCTGAGACAATAGGGGTCTCATAGGCTACAGGTCTGCAGAAAAAACAGACAGTTATTGCACAAACTAAATTGTTTTAATTAGTTTTTCAATTCTGTTTACCAGAGCAAAGTCAAGAAATTCCATTTTCTTAAGTGTGGTAATTCTATTTTCGGTGACAATATTTTGGGTGACAGACTTTCTAACCCTGTTTTATTGATGTGCTACAGAATTTGTTACGATGCTTTTAAAATTAAGTTACAGAGATGCAATTACAGTGGTGAAAAATTTGAAGAAAGTTCTGTTTCACAAAATTCATGAAGGTTAAATTCTTTAGAAGGTTGCTGTAATAGTTATTTACAACTCCAATTAAATAACATTAGGTGTAATGTCATTTAATCCATTTTACTGATACTCATTGTGTAGTCATCATGCTTTGTAAGAAAACTTTGACATGATTTGCTCTATTTATAGCGTAAAACTGGGAAATTTGTTTCTATTTTTAGGTATTGTAAAGTTCCATGTGACCAGTATGACCGACATAGAAAGTGAAGTGGATGCGGGTGATAATATCAGTATGAAGTCCAGCGTCAGCTTCTCAGCGTGCTCGTTGCTTGACAACATGGTCGGGCAGATACGAGAGTCCATGGGTGTGGAGAGCCATGCTCCTAGTACACTAACAAGGTAACCTTTGACCTCAACACCTTGTTGCCATAGTTTCTGTAATTTTGTTTTGTTTAAGAGATAACAATGTTCATTTTAGAGATTATATTGAGATTAAATTCTAAAATTAAACAATTAAGAAGTGCATAGAATTTGATTGCATTGCACAAATCTGCAGGTTCCACTGACACATTATAATGGTGGCACTGCAAGTGTGGAGAAATAAGGGAAAAAAATCTGTAATAGAATTAATGCAATTATTACCAGAAGTGAATTACAGTTGTTCTGATTAATTGTCTGCAGTAACTAATAAAAGTTTTCTGTTGTAAAGAATAATTTTAATTGGAAAGGTTATATAAAGTATGGTTTAAAAAGAGCGTTAAAAAATGGAATATATATGTTAACATTTTATTTGAGACATACAAAGATGATGAAATGATGAAATTTACAAATCGACCGAAAATTTTCAATATGAAGAGATTTCCATGATTTTAGTATCTTGAAGTCAGTTGATATGATTTGGTTCAATTTTTACATTTTTAGAGCCACACCAAGGTCAGTTAGTATGGAGAATGACAGTACAAGTGACGTGGAGGATCATTGGGAGCAACAACTGGAGGAACTTGGCGATAAACTCAATGCCGAGAATGATCGTACAGGATTTCTCCGCATCGTGAACAGAAATCACTTGTATAATAGCAGTAACTACAGTCTCGGCAGCATGTTCAGTTTAAATATGAGTTTAAATGCATCGTTCCCCGGTGCGTCAGTCAGTCGGAAAAATAGTGTTCGCAGTAAATTTGGAAACAAGTCTGCGATATCCGCCCTTTATCAGCTTTTGATTGAACCTTTCGAAGAATCAATGAAAGAAATTACCGAGGAGGCGGGATCTAGTCCTTCGGATCTTATTTTAGTGTTACAAGGAGATTTGTTTCTTATTCCGTTCTCAGTGCTTAGGAAAGACCAAACAATGGAATATTTATACGAACGTTTTAATTTGATTGTTGTGCCGTCATTGACTTCACTGCAGAATACTAATAAGCATGATAAACATGGCCGCCCTGTGATAGATTCGTCTGGTGCAGTTGTCGTTGGCAACCCTAAATTGACACCTTCTATATGTCAGCATTGGCATTTACATGATATTCCGTCGTCTGAATATGAGGCGAGAATTGTCGGTGAAATTTTGACAGCGAGACCTCTCATTGGTCATGAAGCGACAAAAGGGGCGGTGCTTAATCAAATTGAACAAGTAGAAGTGATACATTTTGCAACACATATTTCATGGAAACTTTCGTCAGTGATATTATCACCAGGTGAGGTATCTTCGCACCCTCCAGCTAGATTCCCGACAATAGATTCTGATGATAGTGCTAGTGATATAAGTTCATTCGACGGACCATCTTTAGCGGAATACCTCTTAACAGCTGCAGATATACTCAACCTTAAACTTCATGCCAAACTTGTCATTCTCAGTTCCGGCTATACAGACGACAGAGCAGGTCGTATAAACACAGACGGAGTGGTAGGACTAACTCGTTCACTTCTCTCCGCTGGCGCTCAATCGGTTCTGTATTGTCTATGGCCAGTGCCTGATCAGGCTTCAAAACTTCTCATGCGGACATTATACATAGGTTTGCAAGAAGGCAAATGTGTATCACAAGCCTTAACTTTTGCAATTAAGACAGTACAATCAACAAAACAATTTTCGCACCCGTCAAATTGGGGTGGTTGGGTTTTGATTGGTCAGGATGTAAAACTCAGTAGCAAGGTAGCACAGATGGGTCATGCAATATGTGAGCTCCTTCAGCATCCCAACCAGTGCCGAGAGGCCATGAGAGTTCTCCTACATTTGGTAAGTGAAAGAGGTTTTTGATTTGTAGAATGAAAGTATTTAAATTATAAACCAACAACCAAATAGCCCATTTTCAAAATCTACCAATTTCTACACTTCTCTCACAAAGTAAATGATATTGTCTGCCCATTAAGACAAACAACTGTTTTTGTAAAATGTTTTGTAGATGAAATTTAAACTATATAAAGTACATAAAAAACAAGACAATTTAAAAGTATATCTCTTGTCATAACATCCATAGCTATGTTGGGAGACAACTGTTGATTATATAATCTTCTGGTTTTTGCAGAATAAAGCTTTCAACTATTGCAAATCTTCCTGTAAAACTGGTCGCATAACTGTTTTGACATTTTACAACCGTACATATTTCAGATTGAGAAATCTCTCCAGCGAATACATCAGGGCTCTAAAAATTCAATGTACACCACTGCCCAGTCTATAGAGAACAAAGTAGGTGGTTTGAGTGGCTGGAAGGACCTGCTGCAGGCAGTTGGTTTCAGGTTTGAGCCCTCATTGAATGGCCTCCCACCAGCAGTGTTCTTTCCTCAGAGTGATCCTGGTGATAGACTAACTCAGGCTAGTGCCAGTCTACAAGCTTTATTAGGTAATATATTAGTTACTTTGTATATGAGGGACATCTGGGCCGAATGGTTAAGGTCGTTGACTTCAAATCACTTGCCCCTCACCGCTGTGGGTTCAAAGCCCGACAGGGACTTTGGATTCTTTCATGTGAGGAAGCTATCCAGCTAGCTTACGGAACATCAGTGGTTCTACTCAGGTGCCCGTTCCTGCCTGAAATAATGCATGGAAGGGCACTTGAGGTCTTCCTCCGCCAGTAAAGCTGGAATGTCGCCATATGACCTATTATGTGTTGGTGTGACGTAAAACCCAAATAAACAAAGAAACTTTGTATTTGACATTTTATTATATACATATAAATAAAATATTGATGAAATAAAATGCATATTTTCAGTTTCTGTATTTTCATTGTAAAAATCTATTTTTCACTTCAGTAAAACATATTTTCTGTATTTTCACTGGTGTCATTGCTAGAATTCAGCCAATACACAATAAAAAAATAAGCGTAAGACTTTCAAATTGTAAGAGAAAATTTTAATGTACATGTATATAATAAATAAAAAAATTAAGATTTATTTTCATCTTGTGGTATGAAAATTATCAAATTTCACTTGTGGCTACTACCACTCATGAAATATTTATTTAAATACTACTCAATGAAATTAAATCCTGTATTTATAGAAAAAAAACTTGAATATTTTATATAATATTCTCTCTATTGCAGTTTATATATTTTGAAGTTGTAATACAGTCATTGTTATTCCTATCAATTAATTTCATATCTTTTTTGCAATAATTAAACTGTTGATTTCTTATTGTCTTCAGAACTTGGTAAATATATTTCCTAAGGAAATTTCTTGACATTGTTTTGGAAAAAAAACATCAATTTATCAACAGCAACAACTTAACAGAAAACATTTTGAGATCAGTTGAAAAATGAGAAATAAATATAACAGTGTCTTCACATTTGTTATACTGCAGTCCTAGTTTCGCTATTTTATTCTAGCTATGAAAGAAACCATGAGAGAGAAAATGGCATTTCTCGAAGCTTGTACGTAATTTGATGAATAATTTTGTGATTTGTAACATGAAACATATTGAGGTTTGCTTTTTTATATTGGCAGGTCTTCCATCAGGGTCTTCACAAGCTCTCTCCAAATTCTTGCATAACTACGAGGCTGGGGAGGCTATCATCCGAGTTGTATGTATTATTTGGCTTATGTGTATTACCATATTGATCTCTAGTTCATGCAAAAACAAACATTTTCTGTGTTGTAAATGATAGAATTATGTCACCTGGTTCCATGATATTTAAAAACCAGACAAAGATATTTTGTTTGCTGATTGGTTGATTCAGATCAAATATTTGGAACTGACCAATGATAGGCTTCCACTTCTAGACTGGTCCCAAATTTATTGTTTTTCTTAAATGTTAATTTTGATTGATTTTATGTTAGGTCATTTTTTCCACTGAATTTCTTTTGGAATAATTTAGCTAGCTTTGACTAAAAGATGTAATATTTTGGTTCTAGATTCCTCAGGAACTCTTAAGTGCAATGTAAATTGAAATGATTACTATAATTTTTTTAAGGAATCAATGTGATAATAAGTAAACTATGTAAAAATCTAAAGAAATTTTATATTATAACTCTGTTTGATAATGATTAATCTGGATTTATACCATGCTTGATTAAATATGCTGTTACTATTTATAGATGAGAGACATATTAAGCAAGATGGCTGCCAAAGATTCCATCATGGATGTGAAAGTAAATGTTAAACTGTGGAGAGTGGCAGGATGTCACGAGTATCTTGCGTCCCTTAGTAAGTTTTTATCTCTTCATTATTGTTACTTGCATAGTATCATCACTTAATATTATGATTCAAGAATAACAATTTTATATAGCTTATTCAACCGTCCCTGTGTCAGCCCCGGGTCTTTCTATTTGAAAGACCTTGACCAACATTAAATGATATATGAAAGGGTATCCGAGGTTTTTCTTGCAAGTCTAAATGTGACCATTTCAGTCATTATGTTGCTGGAAATCTAACTGCTAGTGATAGGAAGAGAAAGAATTAATTTGATAGCATTTATTTTTAAAACTTTAAATGTAAGCAGCAGGATATTGACATTATTTTTATTGATGGCTATGGATAAATTACAGCCATTTTGCAAAGTGTGCATTGTTCTATCATGCTGACCATTTGTGTCTAAAATAGTGCTACTTTGTCTTAAATAGTGCTACTTGTGCAATTTATATCTAAAACAATGCCTCTTGTGCCTTAAATAGTGCAACTTGTGCCTAAAATAATCTCTGAACCACACACATTAACATGGGACTATAGCATCAATGTTAGTTTGTTTAAAAAGACTTAAAAAATACTTCCTCTATCAAGATCAATGTATGTTATTATTGATTATGAATTGAATTGTTTTTACATTTACGATTACTGCGCTGAATATAAAAAATGATGTTGTCAAGCTTTTATTTAGAACTAACAATTGTTAAGGAATGGGTCATAGCATTAAAAATTGAGATGGTAGATCTAAATCAGTTTATGCTATTGCAGGTATGGATCTTGTTGAAGTTGGAAATGATGAAGTTACGCTACGCCTTGGAAAGCAGGCCAATAAACGGCAGCTCCAGTTTGCTTTGCAGTCACTTGTTGCCGTATTTGGTAAGATAGTTTCTTTATCACTTACATCACTTACATTCTTATTCAATAAAGAAATTGTTAAAATTATTTAAACCAATGCAAGCTGAAGTCAAAGGGAGACAACAACGTAAGAATTCATTTCTATTTGTGACGTGTAGAAGTCAAAGAGAGACAATTTTTGCAAACCAGGTTGCCAAATTGGGGAACATTTTTTCTTGTAGATTAAAACAGGCGGCAGCAATGTTAACAGATCAATTAGATGTTATAAGTTGTCACATCTGTAGTTTACAGTAATCATGATATGATTATTCCATATCAGCGTCAAATGTATCACTTTTTAACTTTAAAAATGTTTCTTTTCTAGTAGATATGTTATTATTTGCTTTGTTTTTATTAGATATCCCAAGATAGTCACTGCTCCACTTAATCTGATGTCTAGTAGGATCGGTGGCGACCAACTATTCTATCTGCTCCAAGTGTAAGGCACTCCACAATATCTTAACTCCTCCGTTTGGTAAGAAGAAGTTCACTCTTCTTCAATCCAGTGAAATGGAGAAATATGAGTAATTAGGAATTACCAAGATGAAGTCAGGTATGTGACCATGATAAAAGGTCAAATATATCTGGAAAAATTAATAAACTATGTAAATAAAGATTGATTCTTTATTTCTGACTTTTTTCATTTTTATGTGTTCTTATAGCTGTTTGTATGTCATTTCTTTCGCCTTACTTAATTACTTTTTCATTCATGGAGTGATTTCTTAAAAAGAATATGAAAGGAATTAAAAAAAAAAAACAGAATGAAGTACTTTGAGTTTTATTGAAAGGGTTCACTGTTTAATTTATTTTCGAAGGAGATTTTTATAAATATTTTAAACTGGTGTGTTTCCTTCAAGACAATGTTGAAATATTTGTATTATTTATTACAGGGTGGTCTCACAGGACGGAAGGTAGGAGCGGGAAAATCAAACAGAGCAGGTACAACCGACCCAGCAACCTATCTTCAATATCAAAACCAGATTAAATACATGTACAGATCTGAAACACTTAGTCCTACGTATGGTAATGATGTATCTGTTGTTGCATTGAGCGACAGTGACACTACAGCAAGTCCAACGTTAGGCAGCAGCTCTGCTAGCGAGAAATTTCGGGATTTGAAAAATGCTGAATCATTTAATTTTAGTTTTGACGGAAGAAGTGAAAACAGTAGTATAAGCGATAAAAGTGAAACAAGAGGGCATAACAATAGTGACACTAAAAGTGCTCTGTCATCACTAAATGGTGATGATTTTGATGATACCTCTGCAGACAACGAAACTGTAATAATCCATGACGATAGTGATGGATCGTTTAAAAGAAATGGAGAAAATAGAAACTCAGATATATCTGACAATAGCAGTGTAAGTCAAGGTATACAGGCTGATAAAGATTTTGGTAAACAGGGTTCCGATATGTCGGATGTCAGTATGAGTGAAGGACGGTTGACTCCAAAAAATAGACAGGACTTAGAAAATTACTTACAAGTTACAGATGAATCTGGTATTGTTTCAGAAACCACATCATCCAATCATAGTGAAACATCTCAGCAAAGTGAGCATACTACAAGTTACAGGTTTGATCCATCTGAGATTGCTCAGAAAATAATGTCAGATGTTTCGGAACATAAAACTGCCCTGGACTCTATGCAGACCTTTAGCATGATGCAAGCACAGGCAGAGTCACACATCATGAGAACTGAATACCAAAAACAAACTCAGCAACTAAATGAAACGTCTAATGATACCAATTCAGCAGAAGTGATTGGAAACATGTCAAATGAACAAAACACAGTACAGTCAAAAATTGCAGGATTTTCAGGCAATACCCTAAGTCATTCAGCTTTTACTAGTCCTACTCACAAAAGTCGTCTGCCTCCACCTGTTGCTTCAAAGCCAACATTTCAATCAAATGCATCAGGGTTTCGTAATTTATCAGCAAATGTATCAAATTTATCGTCACAACCTGTAACTGAGCAGATGTCATTTTCTTCATCTATCGCACAGAAATCGAGTAATCAAGCTGTGTCTGCAACACCGGCGTCGAGCAACATCTTTACGACAACAGCTATAACAGTGAGTAAACAAGACAGTTTCTCCTCTAGTACAAGCGCCAGTACCACAATGTCATTCAGTTCATTTCGACCGTCTGGTAAACCAAGTCCCGCCGAATGTCTTACCAATGCCTCACAGCTTCGTCCCGATAGTACCACCAGCACAAGTAGTCATTGTTCTACACCGTCCTCTATGCAGTCTGTCATTTACCGACCATGTGGTGATAAGCGGATACCCGATTCTCCCTGCGTTGTATCTTACGACTCTTCAAGTGAACAAACTTCTGGTTCAGGATCAGCTAGCACAATCACACCAACTGTAAGCATGAATGAGACTTTAGATACTGCCCAGAACATCATGATCTCGAATTTGAAACGCGACTCATCACCTGCTCTTAGCTCCTGCTCATCAGCCTCAGGAAAAAGCGGGAAACAGAAAAAGAAAGTTAGCTTTTCTGATTCTGAGCCATCAGATACTCCGTCACCTTTAGACTCGAGTGCAAGTTCAAATCAGCTGTCATATTTCGATTTTAAAAAGTCCGGTTTCAGCAATATACCACCCCGAGCTGGTGGTATGCAACCTACTTTACAGTCTCAAAAGTCATACCAAAATTCATCCAACAGCTCATTAGATAGTGCTGGAAAGTTGGCAGGTAACTCTCAAAGACCACCACCACCTAGTTACCAGTATGCAATCAGAAACTCACAGATGCTTCAACAGAATAAATCAGCACAAGGGAAGCCAGGTGTGTTACAACAGTCACCAAGGCATAGTTACTCATCTAGCTCATCTCTCAATAATTCTTATGGATGAAGTTTTTTTTTTATGTTTTACTGCTTGTGTTGTTCGTTTTGTGTTTGTTTTTTTATGTTTTTCTCTTTATTCTTCTATCTTGTTGAGAGAGATTTGATAAATTGTGTGCACCATTTTTGCGCTATAGTTGAGTATTTAATCTTATATTGTTAAGTAATTATCGCGTTATATTTATACCCATTATGTTTGTTCAAAAAAAACAGTCATATCCCCGCCTCTTTACAAAATAGTAAACGATTATCATTTGTAAAAAAGGGCCAAATATAAGCGTATATTCGCCCTGTCCTGAAAGTATCTGACGTACCTGATAAGAATATTCAAAGAGATACAACAGTCTATTGACCTCCCAAATCAACTAGTAGCAATCATTTAGATAACCCACAATGACTAGATTGTTCTTATCAAAACTTTTTTACAATCGTTCAAGGCACGGATATATATATATACACATAACAGCCAAATAAAGAACTAAAATTGACCTGGATTTGTCTTTGTAAGCAAAATTTTGCCGCAAGAAACGAGTACACTATTTGAAACCTAATGTTGTCTCTAACACATTAATTCTCATATAATTAGAACAGGCATGCTACTTGACCTGTCTGTCTAGACATGTGATTGTTATCTATGACGGGAAAAGTGAAAACTTCAACTAGCAGCTATGCTCAAACAAAAATTGACTTATTAACATTTAACCCGGAATTATTCGACATGGTTCAACTGTATATTATATGTTGGGGAAAAGTCATTTCCGTTTGTATTGATTAAAAATATATATTATATTAATAATATAGTAGATTTTTGTATACTATACTACTGTATGCATAATAATCATATGATATATTATATAAAACTTGACATTATGTTGATAAATGCCTGTTTAAACATAATCGTGTGTGCATAACACAATTTTTTATTGTTTGATGTTATCGAAGATTAAAATGATAGTTTATCCAAAATTGTTGTGCAAAAAATCTGAAATCAAGCTATTGAAAGAATCGATCATTTTGAAAGTGCCTCACAGTAACTTAAGATCTATTTGTCAGTTGACCTATAAGTCATCATATATTTATTATTTGCAAAGTTTCTTATTTTTTACCAATAAATATAATTACCCAAAATAATTTATTTCTTTCTATGATGTAGGGTCAAAAGGGAATTGAGTTTTGTTCTATAAATGCATTGACTCTTGTTCTTAATAAGCAGATAGGTTTTGCAAAATATGATTAACGCCTAAACCAAATTTAAACAGAAAACGAATCGTAAACACCCGGCTGATTGTTGAATTTGCATGGATGTTTCCGGATACAAAACGTTTCGCAAATTCCAACATCCCAACAAATTTAGCAGCGCCTATAAATGGCATATTCCAAAAACGCATTACACACATTTGATATATCATCAACAGTGTATAAAGAAAACAACTATCTAGTTTTAACATAAGTACATTTATCATACGTCTACAAATATCGACCTGCTTGTATTAGCACTAACTGAATACTGCGTAATAATTTACTTTTCGTAAAAATCAAGTATCTGATAATAAAAATAATGCAAATACAAGTTTAATCCTATTGTTATCTTGTTGGCATAAACCACAAATCTCCCAGCATGAAAACATACCCATGTTGATCAGATTATTTTGAATTACCTCGTTTTTTATCTATCGTCCTGGAGCAATGCTGCCTATGCATGATTCGTTATTTCCATCAAGCTCTGAACTATATTATAACACATAAGTTGTTATCCAATTGTCTGATAAACAATTATATTTTTAAGTAATCATTCCAATCTTTCATCTGAATCAAGATATAATAGACATAAACTGAAACAATAAAATATACCTAAAGATACTATTTTTCAGAAATAATCCTTTACATTTCCAATTTATACAAATATATATTTGATATCATAGCCTATTTATATATCGTCAATAATGGAATTATTACTTATACCTTTATCTACAAAACAGATATTAAGATGCATGTTGAATCAATAGATCATTATGTATTATAAATATAAACATAGATAAGTAACATTTATAAACAATAAAAAAACTTGACGTAAAAACTAACAGAAATGTATTACTATTTTGGTGTCTTATTTCATTATAAAATGTGTGTTCGAAGATTCACTTCTTTGGAAATAAATTACCATGCATAATATAATTGCAGAAACGTATGCAACTCGTTGTAAACTAACTTAACATAATATTTGCCTACAGTTCAGTCTGAAATAATGCACGGAAGGGCATCTAAGGTCTTCCTCCACAAGTACAGCTGGAAAGTCGCTATATGACTTTTGCTGTGTCGGTGCTATATGAAACCAAAAAAATAATAAAACCAGCTCAGTCGTCTGCCGAACAATGGCAAATTGTAGTCGCACTTATATAAAACATGTGGTAATTTCAATCTGATATGTTATAACAAAACGAAAAATACATATTGTTTCACCAAATACGACTAAATGATTTGATATCATTTTAATACATGCCATAATACATTGATTTAATTTGCTGTAATCATTTGTACAATTAGCAGTCTCTTTCTCGCAGTCAAATATCTAACTTTTAGATTCATTTTTTTAAGTCAGTAAAATCTTTAAGATACGCCACAAATGACTAGGTTCTTCTTTTGTTCTTATTTACTGTTGCTCAAATTTACTGTCGTAACAATCATTCAAACTAGAGAAATATATACTTATCTTTCAAATGAAAAATGAGAGCTCATCTGTTTGTCTGTAACAAAGGGTTCGTCGTGAAATGAATAAATAAATCACTTGAAACTATTTGACGCACGATCAAAACGTTTTGCCCTCTCATTATTTCTTGTAGACCGCCATGTTAAATGATCTGTCTGTCGTACCATATAATTGTTGTTTTTGTGTTAAGAAAATTAGAATTACAAATTACAGACATTCAAAACATTGATCAGTATAATAGGCTTGAATTTGACAAGACAAAAACAGTGCATCACGGAGAAGAAAAAATACTATGATTTATTTATATACACAACAGATTCATTTTCAATAAAGCATGATTAGGTTTTTTTTTTAAATTGATAAGAACAATTGAGCAATAACACTGACTTTCAATTGTATTTAGGTGCATTTTTATATTTAAAATACACGATAGGAAGTGAAAATCGATTGACTCGAAAAATGTGTTTCCAACATAACTTTACCATAAGTCAGTACAATACATTTATTTAGAAATATGTGCATTTGGGATCTTTTAACCTTTAGACATTCTTCGCCTCTGATATTTCAAGAAACTGGTTCATTTAGAAAGGAGATATGAGGGTACAGTTGATGTACTACATGTTTTATGTTTGCCTATTCACCAGTTTCATTTTGATATGTTTGTGTAGTGATAATTTCTATTTGAAAAACATTTAAATACGTTTCAGTGTCATAATGATTTCGGAACAACATTTAATGTCTAATTAAATATATTAAAATATTTTGCACATATTTTTCTATATCATTGTTTCACTGAGTATGCAAAATAAAGCCTTTCATTTATAGAATGTCCTGAACAATACATGTTTATATATAAATGGTTTTCAAAACAAAGTAAATGTGTTTTGATAAGGTATCACTTACTGTGATTTGCGACAGACTTGAAATTCAAACGAACATTGCATCTTTATACGGAAAAGCAGTGTTTAGTAGAATATTACGACAAATAATTACTATTATAACAAAATGTTTAACCATTGTCTTACTATTATAAAGAGAGATAGGTTTTAGAGTGCAAATAATTTATTATCATATTTTAACTGTACCATGTTAAATAAGTGTTGAATATCTGAAAATCGCTCATTCATGCATTATTATATGTAAACTAAATAATATTCTTCCAGCAAATCTAATTCTAGTGCAAAGTATGTAAGCAAAGTAATAAACCTGTCTTGAATAACATTTACAGTAATATATGTTATTGGCCTATCTTGCAAATTGTATTTTTTAAATCATAAATGTTGTTACTGTCTGTACAAGTTCATAATTATCATGAAACTGCCTAACTAATTGTTGGAAATATTGCATGAAATGAAGTTGAGCAATTTCCTTTATTAAAATGATATACATGTATGTGTCAGGTAATAACCATCAAATATTTCTTTTGTTACCTGGTAAATTATTATTCCTACCATTGTAAATCTACAACACGTATATCCATTGTGCTTAATTATAAAGTCTCGCACATCGATTCAATTTAGGAAGCCATCGATTTTTTAGGTATAAAACTTGTAATTTATAACAAATGTTCCAATGTTATCAGTCTTAAAGAGTGTATCAATTGAATTCAGACAATTATACATGTACATGTATCGTATCTATCTGCATGTTACTAGAAAAATAACATGTACTGCACAAATTGTATTATAGCATTTATATACTTGTCATGAATATATAAGTATGTATCATACATGACAATCTTATATTTGCTTTTATAATTATTCGGCAAGTTTCTATGTTCAATCAATGTTCTATGTATTGTATGTATTCGATATTGTTGATGAAATATAACTTTGTATGTTATTGATACCACGCGCATGTCCTGATAAAATTGATAACATTTCTCAAATTTACATTGCTCATATTTGTTAAATTGGTAGTAGAGTAATGGTGTTTGCGCATAGTTACCATGCTTTTGTGAAGAGTCAAATAACATAGTTTGTTAATATTATAGTACATTACTTTATAGAAAAAGGTATTTAGCCTTGATTATTATTACACTATATCGTTTAGTATATGCGCTTACTTGCAGAAGTTCTCAGACATTAGAAAAAAATACTGTTATCAAAATGAAATAAAAAGGGAATGAACTTTTAGTTTTTTAAGAAATTAAGACAATATTAACAATACGTGTATATGTGTTTTATAGGAACACCAGACTCTAATGAGCGTGTGTATTCAATATATTCCAGTTTTTCATTTTTCTTTTATGTTCTTTTATAATACTTGTACTATTGACGTTAATTTATCAAATAAATCAAAGGTATTTTCATTTCTTCGTTACATCTTATCTTATTGGTATCAATAAAACGGCAAAAGCTATGTATCATTTTTATAGTATGAGTTATTTCTTGAAAAAAGTATTACAAATATTCCATGGAGCTTTCATTGCTGCAAAAAAATGTCATAAAAATTACAATGATATTTGCATAGAAATTTTTATTTGCTTCAACAATCCCAGGGTACTGTTTGTTCCAATATAAATGTGTTAATTACGGGAGAAAGAGCGGATAATGTTGGAGCAATTCAATGTGTCCAACAGTGCGCTACAACAAACATGTCAAAATGCATCTTGATAACATATTTTCATTGTTCTTATGTGTCAATAATGCAACTTAACTTTAAAGGAATATGCAATAAATCGTCAACAAATAGTAAAAATAGTGAAAATAACCTAGAAGCAAAGTGATCCCTCGGAAGCATTAATTACAAACAAAATTACATGAAAATTGTAGACGCGGTTTGAGTGAGCCTGTACATGAGGGATAATGTATAAGTGTACCATCACTCACACCTCCTAGCACCGGCTTGAGCGGTACTTAATTCTCAACACTTAACAGTGCTGGCATCAATGATCCCGAGGGAATAGTAAATTATAACAACACTGAAGTGAAGAAAATATATCTAAAAAAATAATAATAAGAAGAAAATCGTGTTTATGCTCAAAATGATATTTTGAAATTATATTATGCGCTTTTGTAATCATCTTCGATTTTTAAAGTATTTTCCTTTATTGCGTTATTCAAAAATATGTCAAATATATTTTCCTTCTTTTTTATTTATGGTTGTTGGTGTTGTGGTTTTTATTTGTTTTATTTGTTTGTTTTTTGGAGTTTCCGTGTTTTGTTTGTTTGTTGTTTTTTTGTGTTGTTTATTCTCCATTTTAAAATATAATGACTTAGTACGGACCGAAAATTCATTTGATGATAAATTGCTTAGATGTTACTTTGAAGATCAAGGACAAAGTAATTATTATAGCATATATAATATATACACGACACAATTGAATATGTGTTAGCAATAATTATGCTTTTATTATTTTATACATTTCAATGACTATAACCATAATTGCAGGTCCCCTGTCCAATATTATAAATCTGTCAATCATACAGGGTTCGATCCCTGACGATCTTGGTAATTTTCGAAGATTTTAAGTGTCGCTTGCAATGTGTAAATTACTTTCTTAGTTCACTTGACAATATTTTACTTTTTAATAAATTTTAAAACTTTTTTTGTGAAAATCGGCATTTTGCTTCAATATCATGTTGTTATTAACGAAAAGATGTATTTTGACATATACATTTTTTTGCGGTACTACACTTTGTACATATTAAACTCGAGTTTGACTATTTTGTAACAATGTACAGAATGTCATGATATAATTGTGTTGATTGAAACTTTCTTTTTTCCAATGCTCATTGATCAACATATCTACGTTCTCTTGATTTCATTATGTTTATTCTGAATTCTTGTATATTGTCTTAAATAATCAAAACATTGTGATCAAAAGATTTGGAAAACAAACTCTCAAAACAAATTTAGCATACAACATATCCAAGACATTTCCATGCCAAATATATCTGCACTAAAAACAATTCTTTTGCAGTTGAATATATATAAAATGAAAAAAAAAAACATCAAAGGGTCTAATTGTTGACAAAGCAGAAATGATATAGGCTATTAAACTGTTTTACTGTAATGTCCTTTTAATATGTTTGCCAGCGCATAAACATTGAAAAAGATTCGGTTGTCACTTGCTACAGTTATATCCGTATCAAGTAATTATTAATCAAACTTTCCTACTACCAAAGCAATATTATCGATATTGCATGACAGATGGAGACGGCAATTTCTTTGATGTATTTACTATACATTAACTGAACTGAGAGTATTGAGTCTTACAATGTCAGTTAATGATTTGAATAAGAGATCGACCGAGATATCAATCATATCTTTACAACGACCCTCTTTATTATTGTTTAAGAATACGAAAAGAGTATATTTGTATAGGTTCATTTAAAGTGAGGTACAGTCTCAAGCATTCACTTCTGCATTTTAACAATGATGCTACATATACTAAGTTCTTAAGTCCCTTAAAAACAGCGGACCCTGTCCGAGATATATGTCTTCATCGTAAGTATTATTATTCATTTGATTGTGTTTTACGTCGCACCAAACACAGAACAGGCCCTACTTCCACTTTCCCGTACTACTGCTGGAGAAAGGTGCCCCTCCATGCATTATTTGTGCCCCTCCGTGCATTATTTCAGGCACGAAGCAAGACATAAGGCTTGGTGGATAGCAACCTGACATAAATGAATCCAAAGTCACCATCGTCTGAAGATGAAAAATGAAAATTGAAAAATTCAGCAAACAGGCAATGAGATAAGCAATGCTTTCTAAATGGACTCAGACATTAAAGAGCTGATAGAATTACAAAGGGAAACATTAATAAATATGATATTTATAACTGACATATATTGCAAATAAAAGACCGTTTGAAGTTCCGTGTTAACATAATGTGTTTTTCAATAGATATGAATAATCCATCTATTATTGTCTATTTATCTTTTTCTAACGTAATAGATATTTGTGGTGGAATGGGTCTCGTGCTGCAGTGTGTAATCTACCATGCTTGTATGGATGATTACAGAACACGGTATTGTTCACATTTTTCTAATATTTCTTTATTCGCTTACCGATTCAGGGCGTTTGTTTGTAATGGCGTTACTTAAAAGATAATACAGAGCCGTCTATGAGTTGGTGCATTGCATATATCTTAACAATTCTAAATTATATATCTGAAAAATATATGAGGTGGTTGTTCTTTTTTTCTAGTCTCCTGTATTGACAAGACAATCATTTCCATTTTCTTCAGAACAGGCAAGACAGGTGCATTTGATTTCTGTTTCATTTGAAATGGTAAAAAAATTATGTTGTGAATCTTTCATGGAACAGTTTCTTCCTTAAACTTATACTTATACTTAAACTAATAGCATTGGATTGTAAATATATTTTCTGCTTTGAAGTAAAGGTTTCAAATCTTGTATCTGAAAAAAAAAAAAATAATGAACCTCAAATTGACAACTTTCAATTTTATTCAACAAAAATAGCTTTTATGATGAGATATTTTAAAATTAAAAGGATTGACGAAAGAATAAACTACAATTATATATTTTTGTACACTATATAATGTCAACAGTGGAATAAAGTGCAGTATAGTTATTAGATAAAGCACAACGTAATACAATTCAGCAAATCCTATTATTTTATGTTACTATAGACATGTATTTCTATAACCATTCTTTTGATATAATTCTATATGTACCATGGTTTTATCTTACCTAATATAAATATGAATAAATATATGAACTTTACTTAGAGCTCATTCCATTGATAAAGTTGTGTGTATCATTTTTGTGTATAGTGAGTATTTAATCTGATATGTTCAGTATATATCCGCGTTATATTTATACCAATACTGTTGTTTAAAAAAAACAGTCCCAATCCCCGCTCTTTACGAAATAGTAAAACCGGTTAATCATATGTAAAAAGGCAAATATAAGCGTATATTGCCTGTCTGAAAGTATCTGACGTACTGATAAGAATATTCAAAGAGATACAACAGTCTACAAATCAACTTGCTAGACAATCATTTAGAGAACCCACAAATGACTAGATTGTTCTTATCAAACATTTTTAAAAATCATTCAAGGCACGGATATATATATACACACATAACAGCCAATAAAAGAACTAAAATTTGATCTGATTGTCTGTAAGCAAATTTGCCGCAAGACACGAGTACACTATTGAAACCTAATGTTGTCTCTACACTTTAATTCTCATAGAATTAGAACGGCATGCTACTTGACCTGTCTGTCTAGACATGTGATTGTAATCTTTGACGGAAATGTGAAAAATTCAACTAGCAGCTATGATCAAAACTAAAATTGTCTATAACATTTAACCGGGAATTATTCGACATGGTCACCTGCATATTATATGTTGGGAGAAAAGTTCTTTCGTTGTATTGATAAAATATATATTAATATTATAGTTGATTTTTATACTGTTTAACTGTATGCATAACAATCATATAGATATATTATATAAAACTTGTACATTTATGTTGATAAATTCCTGTTTGAAACATAATCGTGTGTGCATAACACCAATTGTTTGTATTGTTTTGATGTAAATGAAAGGTAAAATGATATGTTTATCCAAAATTGTGTGCAGAAATTCTGAAATCAAGCTATTGAAAGAAATCGATCATGTTTTGAAAAGGCTGCGTCACAGTAACGTTTTAAGATGTATTTGTCAGTTTGAACTATAAGTCAATCATATATTTAATATTGCAAAGTTTCTATATTTTTACAATAAATAATAATTACAAAGTAATTATTTCTTTCTATGATGTAGGTCAAAGGAATTGAGTTTTGTTCTATAAAATGCGATTGACTCTTTGTTCTTAAATAAGCAGATATGTTTTGCAAAATAAGATTAACGCTGAACAAAATTAAAACAGAACGATCGAAACACGCTGATTGTTAAATTGTGCATTGATGTTTTCAATACCGATACGTCTTTCGCAATTTCCATACATCCCAACAAATTAAGCAGCGCCCATAAAAGGCATATTCCAAAACGCATTACACACAATTAGATACACCATCAACAGTGTATAAAGGAAACAAAACGAGAACACGCTACAGACACAATTGATAAAGTAAATGCTTTTGAAATGCAAAATTGGGAGAATATTCAACAATAAAAATACAAACTTTTTTACTACTTCATAAGTATTTTACCTTTCTTTACCTATTATCTGACTACATAGCGAACACTATCTAGTTTTAACATCCTACCTCTACAAATATCGACCTGCTTGTATTAGCCCTAACTGGAAACTGCGTAATAATTTACTTTTCATAAAAATCAAGTATCTGATAATAAAAACTAATGCAAATACAAGTTAAATCCTATTGTTATCTTGTTGGCATAAACCACAAATCTCCCAGCATGAAAACATACCCATGTTGATCAGATTATTTTGAATTACCTCGTTTTTTTATCTATCGTCCCGGAGCAATGTTGCCTATTCATGATTCGTTATTTCCATCAAGCTCTGAACTGTAATATAAAACATTAGTTGTTATCCAATTGTCTGATAAACAGTTTTGTTTTAGAAATAAGTAAACATTCCAATCTTTCATCTGACTCAAGATATAAAAGACATAAAAATGAAACAATAAAATATACCTAAAGATAGTATTTTTCAGAAATGCGATGTAAACCCTCCCAACTACAGCCAACATAAAAAAACCACACAACAACAAATACAGCTCTGTCTACTGCCAAACAATGGTAAAAATGATCAGAATTATGTTCATAGATTATTTTATTAACTTTAATACAATTTCTAATACATGTTATGCATTGTTTAATTATGCTGTTATCAATTTCCACTTAACAGTCTCATTTTTCAGTCAACATCATCTAA